>NC_041044.1:40853241-41154908 GCF_900634775.1 Gouania willdenowi
TTAAACGTAATGTACCGCACCACAAACAGCATGGAATGACAGTTATTTTAGAGTTCATAACTTTAGCTATACTTAGAGCCTAAGAATTTTTCTTATTTTGAATTGAATTCATTAGTGGTTTTTTATTCTTTTTCTTTTTAAGAAATGTATATTTTGATAAACCTTGTACTTTATACAGATGCCTTTGTGGAAAATAAATTAATTGTGCAAGATCTTGTCTCTTCCTTTTTAAGTTTATACATGAGATGTTTACTGTATGCAAGGGAACAGTGGCAAGATATATTACCAACAATAAATATATGGGGGTGAAAGTAACTAGTAACTTTTACTTTGAGTACTATTTAATTGAGCTACTTTTTATTTGTACTTGAGTATTTTATGTATGACTTACTTGTACTTAAAGCCAATTTCAATCAAGTAACAGTACTTCTACTTGAGTAAGCTATATCAGTAGTCTTTACACCTCTGCAGGTATAGCACTGGGATCAAACCACAAACCTTTCGATCAGAAGACAACCCCTTTACCATCTGAGCCACGGTCACCTAGAATAGCTGGCTAAAAGTTGCTATTAAAGGTTAGGTATGGTACTATAAATTCTCTTAATGCATCTTAAATTGAAAGATTTTTCTCTTACCTTCATGAGGACAAAAGAATGAATCTTCTGTTCGGCTCGGAGGCGCCTCATGCACCCTCTGATAGCTTGCAGACTGTCACTCTCCAGGTTTGTTCCGGTGGACGCCAGCTCAATGGAGCCGAGGTAACCAACGATCATCCCCACGTTGAGGATACCTTCACTGGGCTCCAGGCCTAAGTCTCCTCCATCTTCTACATCCACATTCTGCTCCTCGTGGTGGTGCAGACTCAGGTGCTGAAAGTCTGAATCTAGAAAGACTGAATCGTCGTTGAGGACTTGGGCCATCTCCTCCTCAGAGAGAAGATTGGGATTACTTTGGGAACGAGAAGAGTTTCGGTAGGGATTAAACTCTGGATCTGACTGTGGGCGTGGCTTGGACGATGAGGCGACACGTGGCCGGTCCTTGTCTGAGCTGCTGGAGGAGTGGCTGGAGTTCTCAAATATCATGTTAAAGATCCCTCCAGATTGCAGCTCTGCCACCACCTTCTCCGCCCGGTTGATGCCGTGCTGTTTAGAGTCCAGTCTGGGTTTGCACCATCCTGCACGGGCGCTACTCACTGACCTACTGTTGTTGTTATTGTTGACGCCGTTGTCATAGAAACCATCCAGCTCTTCATCGCTGGAGCATGAGTCCATGTAGGATGTGGTGGTCATCATGTTGCTGCTGTGATGACGGCCGCCGCCCGTGCGTTGGTAAGTGTTGTGGTGGTGCCTCCGAGGACGTTCCCCCTCAGCGATGACGAGCTTCAGGAGGTCAGTGCAACGTCCAATCAGTTTGACCACGTCTTCGTGCGAAGCTTTGGAGACGTTGATATCATTCACAGAAAGGATGTAGTCTCCGGAACGCAAACCCACGTAGTCGGCCGGGCTACCTTTCAGAATGCAGCTGAGGACACACGGGCTTTGACCCGACAATGTGAAACCGTATCCCGTCCGACCTCTGGCCACTTCCACAGCTCGGATGCGGCCCTGATGGATAGACGAGGCATGCAGTGGAGGTTGGGGGAAATTAAGCGCGCTACCATCACTGGGCCGCCATTTTGATGGATCCATCTGCCTGGACATTGTATTGGGAAGCTTCCTGCTGTCCATGGTCGGGATCCACAAAGGAAGAACGGACAACCCGTTAAGTCCAAGTTTCCGTCCCGACACTCACTTCTAACACAGATGTGGTTTTTGTGAAGCCAGGGTCTGGGCTAGGCCATCGATTGAAGCATTTCTTTTCTTTAACACTCTTACAGGTTCAGGCTTTTTCTACAATCTGTCCAGCATTCTAGGAACCCTTCCTGTACACTCAGAGACCCTCAGTCGACCCTCTATTGGTGCTTTCTTTCTTGCTTGTGTCCCCGGGTTTGAAGACCCATCACTGGGCCCATGTGTTGTCATTGACGTATCTATTACCTATATCTCAAACAGATGAAACAAAAGCTTGTACGCTTTTACGTTGGCATCTGCACGAGTCGATTTGTTGTGCTATTTTCTGTATTCCATGTTTGAGGTCTAATAGTACAGAACTAAACTGAAACGTAGTTCATTTCATCGTGTGAAGCTGAAGAATACACTTGGCGTATGTTCACCAGTGGAACAACTTTGCCGTCACACTGCTACAAAGAAATGAGGAGCTGCTGTAAACGCATCAGAAAAATGAGACGCTGGTCTGAGTTTTGGCACAGCTTTGCGAACGCTCTCATCCAGGTGTTACGATCTGCTCCAGGCAGGGCACCTGAGACACAAAAGGGCAGAATGAAAATGTCAATTCCCAGACTAGTTTTTTGGAAATGCAAGACGAGGCAGTTTGCGCACATACTGGTCACATTAGTCTTCATGTTCGTGTGTTCTATGCAAAAGCAAACTCTGCCTTGTAAACATATGATCTACTGGGCCAGACTGAAAGAGGAAGTGACAGACACTGCCACACTGGTTTTTGATAGAGGTGCCTTAAGCAGGGTTCACACAAAATTGTTTTATCATTCTGAAGAGACTTTTTTATCTGTTACAAACCCCACACATTAAGATTAAAAAATGATGCATAGAACAGTTTTGATTGTACTGTGTGTGTGAGAGCTGTGATAATTTCAACACGCATGCACGTACACGCACACACACTCTGTCCCACCACAGATCTTCCTCCAATGTGATCCAATGCTGTGTTTTAGCAATTCGCAACTTTGGATTTCTGACCTCCTACTGGAAAAAGTGACTTGGAACGCAACCTGAAGTCAGAGCTCCTACTCAGTAGATATGGGTAAAAAAAATCTATCGTCCCAGCTTACTGTGTTTGAGATGTTTCAAAGTGATGCCGCTGAACTCGATTGAACTCAGAGAATTTTCAACTTTGAAATGGAGTCATTCCATGTCATTTCAGGACATCTTACGCACCTGGTTCGAAAAAAAATTCTAAAACGTTTACCAATTGTCCAGTGATTATTCGATAGGCAGACTGTATTTTTTTTAGTTTGATCAGATAAATACTTTTTGAGATTTTTGCACATCCTTATTTTTCTTCCATTTTCAGCTTCCAATATCTCATAAACTACACCACTCAGGAAACAGTTTGATGGTACAGTAAAAGCCTGAAACCCCAACAAACTTTTTTTCAATTTTAAGGGGCTGGCACGTCCACCAGATAGGATGTATAGCAGATCTTTTTGTATATTCTGAGAGAGCAGGTGGAGCTGTATTACTATACCAAATTTCAGTTTCCTATGTGGTGTAGTTCCTGAGATATTGGAAGCTGAAAATGGAAGAAAAATCGACACATACCCCCCTCACTAAATTTGTCGGCCCCAAGAATCATAAACATTATTGAGACAAATTCACACTTAACACACCTCAGATCACAGGATAATCTAATAGGACAAACTTATAAAAGATAAAATTGTCTGGCGTTTTCCATCTTTGGTCGGAAAGGAAGTAAAGGGAGACACAAGCAGTGTGATTATCCTTATGTGTGTAACAGCTTTGTAAGTGGCGTTAAGATGCAACGATCAGTCATAACGGGTTGACCTCTGAACAATGAAGAGATAATGAGTGAATAACTGTCAGTGCTGCTGTTAGTGTGTGAGACATTTCAAGTTAAACAGGTATTGGTTCATGACAGAGATTGAGCTATATGCAGGATTAGTGGAAAACATATGAATTTAAATAAGCGTAATAAGTGATATTGTGAGTGCTACAGCATTTGCTGAGCTACAGCATGTAGGAAACCTAAGCTCTTGGGTAATGTCCTCAGTTTGACTTACTCAGTATTTACCTAGAACGCTCCAGAAGAAAAGAAAAAAAACTGCTGACCCAGGTTAGCAAAAGCACATTGCTGCTAAAAGGGCAGGAGAGGTTGAACCTACAGAAGCTACGGGAGCTGGAATTGATGAATGTTGATGCTAAATATTGTCCACAAGCTTCAATAATGTGCCTGAGCATCAGAGCTACACCTCAAAGCATCTGATGCTTCTTTTTTTACCTGTAAAACATGTGTCACCTCATGCTCGAGGACACCACCTCACATTAAAAAACAATAACGATCCACTGCAGGAGTCATATTAACCAGATTTTAATTAATGAAGCAATTATTAAGTCAGAATTAATGAAAATTCATTCCTATTGAATTTATTATTATTATTTAAAAAATAAAGTGATGGGTAAAAATAGATTATGACAGGTTATTTATGACCCTATCTGTCAAAATGACTGGTAACCTATGATCCACTGTAAATGTGGTGATGTCAGATACCACAGCACATCTTCAAAGGTCAAGTGTCTGTAGTTTGTTTTTTTTTTTTGTTTTGTTTTTTTTAGAAGAAGAAAAGGGAGCTCTACTTAATATTTCAAGCCGTGGTCATCTACGTAACTCCAATAAATAGCATAAAGTTTAAAACTAGTCACATTTGATGATTTTAATCATAACCCAACAATAAATCCTGAGTTTTATCCAAAATTTGACAGAAGTTTGCTGTCAGGTTAAAGTTAATATAGAAACATCATAATATGGTGTAGAATATGTTTAAACAACATGTTTATTAACAACATAGCTGTAAGGTATGTTTAAACAACATGTTTATTAAGTGCTTTAAATGTCGAAATGTGTCGTGTTTTGTTGACATTGATGTTTCCCGTTAGCTAAAACTTTTAAAGCGCAACCACCCGTGTTTAATCCACTCGCCCCGCCCCTCAATTTCCAGCTTTATGGAATGTCGGTATAGAATATTTTCAACAACCTGTTTGTTTGTTGTTGTTTTTTTTACAGAAAAAGTGAGCTTTACTTAATATATTAGCATTAGCACTTAATAAATAGCATTAAGTTTAAAACTAAAGTCACATATTATGATTTTCATCATAACACTTCATGAATCAGTTTTATTCAGAATTTAGCAGAAGTTAGCTGTAAGGTTACAGTTAATATAGAAACATCATAATATGGTGTAGAATATGTTTAAACAACGTTTATTAAGTGCTTTAAATGTCGAAATGTGTCGTGTTTAGTTGACATTGATGTTTCCCGTTAGCTAAAACTTTTAAAGCGCAACCACCCGTGCTTAATCCACTCGCCCCGCCCCTCAATTTCCAGCTTTATGGAATGTCGGTGCGTAACCATGGAAACGGCCCTGTACACAGACTTTTCTGAGCTGTCATTGGTTAAGCGGGACTGTCAATCACGCACTCCAACAGTTATGGGGACCAAATTGGCCAAAGTTAGACTGAGAAATCAGAAATAAAAAGTAGCGGAAAAGCTTTTTATCCACAGGTGCCAAAACACAGCGTGACTAGTTTTGAGTTTTATAGCTTTGCAACGTTTTAAAATAAACAATATTTGACTGTTGGAACAGCTTCCGGTGAGAAACGGACAATAGTTGGCTAAAATGTGAGTGAGTTGTAAGAAAATCGTAGGAATAGCGTAATGAGAGGTGGGTTTTAGTTTGTTTTGTTTTGTTGTTTTTTTTTTGTCGTTGAGACTAAAAAGTAGTGTGTCGTCAGGAGGGACTTACCGGTGTGTGAGTAGCCGTGATGCTGTCCTCATAGCCGTGTAGTCAAGGTTAGTGTAAACTTCAGGGGCGGTGGGTAAACAAAAGAAAAGACTGCACCATCTGGCGAAGTGGCCTAAGCAGCAGCAGCAGCAGCAGCAGCAGCAGCAGGAGGAGGAGGAGCAGGCAGGGAGGGGAGGGGAGGGGGTTACACCCAGACCCCTTCACAATCCTGCTCAGAGATTTAAGGAAAATACTGTTTTATAACTAATTCACGTCATCCTACAGAAGTGTATAAAAGAAAGAAGAAGAAGAAAAAAAAAAAAACTCATTCACTTCAAAAAAAAAAAAAAAAAAAAAAAGTAGAAAATTAAAGTCGACATTTTTTTTCCAGAGGTAAAAAAAAAGAAGAAAAAAAAGACGAAAATCTATGTCATGTCGACATTTTTAGGGACACTGGAAAAAAAAATCTGAGGTAAAAAAAAAAATAATAATAATAATTAAAAAAAATAATCATGCACATGTCAACTTTTTTTTTTCATTAAGGATTTTGAAAACCATATTCTCCATTTTTATACGGTCCGCTTACAGGTACATATGGAAGCCCGTTTCCGCCACAAAAAAAATAAAAAATCACCAAGGAAAGTCATAATTATGAGTTAGAAAGTCATAATTTTGAGAAAAAAAGTCATAATTATGAGTTTGTAAAGTCATAATTATGAGAAAGAAAGTCATAATTATGAGATAGGAAGTCATAATTATGAGAAACAAAGTCATAATTATGAGATAGAAACATTTTTGGTATATCCATCTGTACCCATGGCACTGAGCAGAAATCTCCATTTGTTGTCCAATAAACTGAGCTACTTCAGCCACATCAGTTTTATCATTTCGACTCCAGAGCCTCTTTTTGCTTAGTATCTTTTCAAGGTTGCGTTTACTCAGCATATTTCAATGTGAATTTGCAAGCAAACAAAGTATTTCATCATTTGTCTAAAGTAGTCTTTGATAGTCTTATCAGCCATCTCTCAGTGTCAGCTCAACACATGAACAAGCTGCTGTAAATGTGTTTAAGTATCTCATCATTTGGACTTTTTTCTCATAATTATGACTTTCTATCTCATAATTATGACTTTCTTTTCCATAATTATGACTTTCCTTGGTGATTTTTTTTTTTTTTTTAGTGGCGGAAACAGGCTTCCATAGGTACAAGTCACCATTTTGCAGATATTTAAATGACATTTGCAAAACTATTATTAACACGGCAGATTGAATCAGACTAAAACACTGTTAGTTCCTGAAAAGTAGGAGTGTGACGATATCTCCATACGGTGATATATGGCGATAATTTTTCGTACGATTGATTATCAATATGTTTGCGCTAAGTATTGATCTTTATTTTTTTTTCAAAACCTTTTCTGCTTTTTCACTAAAATGTGCAGGTACGTCTTCACATAAATGTTGTCACTGTTGAAGGAACCAATATATTGTTTACTGGAATATTGCACCATAATGGTGTCACTGTTTTTGTTTACAGAAAGCACTATTGGAGAAACTTATTTGTTTACATTGGTATGTTGACACTTATTCACAGAAATGTTGCACTAGAATAGTGTCACTGTTCATAGGACACTTTTTCAATGTATTGTCTTTCAGAGATATGAAATAAAAATCATATTTTTTAACTTAATCTTTTTTTTTTCTTGTTATGTCATAGATTATCATAGATTGATTTCTAACCAATATATCGATAATTGCAGTATCGTCATATCGTGAGATAATCGAAATCATGAGATTTGTATCGCGTATCAGTCATCCGTAATTATTCTAAAGTATAGTTTAAGTAGTTTGTCAAACTTCCTGTCAGGAATTTTGCACAGTCAGCATAATGAGAGAAAAAAAAGTGCATGAATTTTTTTTTTTTTTGTTTTGCCTCAGATATATTTTTTTTTCTTCAGTGACCTATAAGAATGTCCACATTGATTTTCAACTTTTTTTTTTTTATTTGCCAGTTTAAACTGGCAAATAATGTTTTTTTTTTTTTTTTTTTTTTTTTGTCACTTTTAACCCATTTTATTTTTGATTAAAACAATGATTTACATCATTAAGATGACTATATACTAGGGCGCAAATATTAATAAACTTCCTGGATAACAGTAGATTTGATCAAATAAATGTGGTTATCACAGATTTATTCCCCCTTATACAGTCGATGGCCTTGTCTCCACGTGACTGTTCTTCAATGTTCATGTCTGTGTTCAACCAAGGTTGAGAACCACTGCTTTGGTGTGACACACAGTAACTACTGCCCAATTTTTTTTTATTAAGGATCCCCATTAGCTGGTACATTAGTAACCAGCTCTAGGTCCACAGGGACAACAATAACATACAAGTACAGAACAATCACATAATCCTCATAAATAAAATACAAAAGCATATTAAAAAAAAAAAAAAAAAAAACATTATTTGAAAACAAAACAGAGCCACTCAACATACATCCATTCTAAAATTAGATTTAAGTTTCACTTTAAATTCCTGTTTATGTTCAATAAACACAGATAGTAAGGCAGACCATTGCAAATAGTGATAATAAATGCCGGTATTTAAGAAACAAATATTATTTATTAATTATTAATGTAGGTTCGTTAACCTCAACATCATCAATCACAAACTAAATGCAAAAAATAATGATTAATTAAAAAAACACTTAAGTTCAGAGTTTAAATACGATAGAGATGTGACTTCCCAACACATTTCTGACGTTTTCATGAACTAATCACAGTAAGAATGAACAAAAAACACTTTTACGCATCCGTCTGCAGGACTCCACATCCCACAATGCAACATTACAAGAACGTTTACAGTGAAGATCAAAACAAATCTTTTCTTGGAACAAATGGTCTTTGATTTATTGATATGAGGCCTTCACTGTGTCTTTATCTGATTAAAAAAAAGCAAGAAACTCTCTAGCAGCTTTGACCTGTTTCCCATAAGATTAAGTTCAATCATCTGTTTGCACTTTATGATTTCACAAACGTTTGGCTTTTCACTTTGTAGATTACAACAACCATAACGCTTCTATAACACAGAATGTTGAAAAGTTTTTTTTTCTTTTAATTTCTAGTAGTAAAACATCTTCATTAGGTAATCTCTCTCTTTTTCTTTTGAATGAAGTTAATAACAAACATGAAAAACAACAGTAATCAGCTTTCTGGATGTTTTTTTATTGTGTAGAAAGTAAATATTAACGCTACAGCCTGGTTAAAAAAAAAAACCTCATTGATTTTAGTGCTTCTTGAACCATATGGTAGCAACCTGATAATCCTGTTAATACCTTTTTAATCATCAACCACCGGCTTAATAGATGCTATTTCATGTGTGCTCTATTAAAGGGAAATTCAGACAGTGCAGGTGATGAAAAGGAATGGTAGTGTAAATGTGAGTATGCAGGAGGTTAATGTGTGTGTGAACCTGTGAATGGAAACACACGTTCAGTCTCTCATTGGTTGAATTCACTGTTTGTCGTCATCACTTTGGTGATTTTGTGGTTGCCCAGCAACAGGTTTGTCCTTTTTTCTGCCTCACAGGAGGAGAAGGCAATGTTTGTTTTTTGGTTTGGATTTAACAGAAAGTCAAACTTCTAAGTTGTTCCAGAGTTCTTCAAACACTTTCTGTTTATATTTTAAACAAAAAAAAACACGTTAAAAACTGATTAAAAAGTTAGGAAGAATTCTATAGGGAGTCGCATGTAAAAACTCACTTTTTGTTTAACATTTAGCAAAAAAAATTCTGTCATTTGAGACAAAAATTCATGGAAAACAGCATGTTTTATATCACACGTCAAACTCAAGGCCCAGGGGCCAAATCCGGCCCATTAGAGCAACAAATTCGGCCCCCAGGAGAAAGTAAAAATGACAGAATAAAGATATGCATCATTGTGTAAATGACAAAATAATTTAGTTCTAGAAATCTCACTCCCTCCACGCTTACATCACATGATGGCAGTCATTTCTTAATCTCAAAATGATGAAAAAACAAAACAAAAATTTAAATCCTGCAAATTTCCTCAAATTATTATACTAAATTAAATAATTGTTCATAATATCAAGAAAATGTGAGTTTAAGGTCACTTAATGCTTAGATATTGTCGATCTAATATACTTTATTTATCATTTATACCTGTAAGCGCAAATTAGGACACATTAATGTTGAAATTGCTTTTTTTTCCCAAAAAATTGATCGTGTTCGTCATTTCTTCTTTTAATATTAATAACTTTAAATCATTTCCCGCCTAAAATCTGTACATGGGCCACTTGAGATCAAACTGGTTTGTATTTGGCCCCTGAACTAAAAATGAGTTTGACAGCCCTGTTTTATATCATTGTTAAAAATGTGTACATATTAAAAATAAATCTAAATGTAAATGTTAAATCTAAATGTAAATGTTAAATCTAAATGTAAATGTTAAATCTAAATGTAAATGTTAAATCTAAATGTAAATGTTAAATCTAAATGTAAATGTTAAATCGGTTGCCAAGTGTAAAACTAAATGTTTAGACATTATGCAAAGTGGGCTGGTCAGCACCTGTCAATCACGAGGCCCCGCCCTCATCACAGACTGCAGCTCAGTGAGTGAGACGACGAGAAAAGCAAGACATGGCGGGATCGCTCCGAGTCCAAACTGACAAACTTGAAATAGCAGAGGTTCACTGAGGGTACCAGCATGCTGTATGTCAACTTACTTTTGCCAGTGATGAAGAAACCGAGGAAGCAGAAAACCTTGGGGGGTGGGGTAGGTGGGCGGGGCCTCGTGATTGTGATGTCCACTTTTTAGAATCTCTAATCATTTAGCATTCCCCTTTGTCAACCGATTTACCATTTAGATTCACATTTCACATTAAGTTTTACATTTAACACTTAGATTTACATTAAACATTTAGATTTACACTTGGCAACTGATTTAACTTCTACATTGAGATTTTTTTTCATGTTTGCACATTTCTAACAACGATATAAAACATGCCGTTTTATATGAATTTGTCTCAAATGAAAGAAAAATGAGCTAAAGTGAGCTACATGTTCAAAATATGTCGGTTATGAAACCGTGACTGAGTTTTTACATTCTGCACGCCATATAATTCAGTCAAAACTAGATTCATATATGATAAATATGGATACAAGTTTGGATTATAAGACAACAGAATCAAACCAAAGCTGCTCAACTTCTTAAATAATTTATTTCTACAACAGACCATATGCAGTGATTATTCATTTGTCGAACAGAATAAAATCAACCGAAATACACAATCTCTTTTCGTCATGTTTTTACAGGCAATTCTTCAAAAAAACAAAAACATAAAATAAGAGCTTCAACATCCCGTCGAGGAACCAGCCTAAAGATCTAGAGGGAACCGCTTTGTTTAGTCTGTGCTTTTACATCAAGTCCAGAAAGAAGACGTGTCCAAAAAGAAAAAGAAAAAGAAAGAGAAAATACTGAAATACATGTAAAATACTTGGTTCTTGTTGTTTTCTAATGATTGGTAACAGTTTGTGTTAAAGAGGGTGATGAAAGGTAAGTGTGTTTAATCAGTTACAGAAGCACAAAAAGCTTGTAGGTAATCTCATTACCCCCTGTAGAGAGTCTTTACTGTTCTTATGTCAGGGAAACATGTCATGGGGGGGTCGAAAGGTTGTTTTTTTTTTCGTCATCAATTTTTTTACTAATTGATTTAAAAAGCCTTTGAAATACAGACTTTATAATTATTGCTGAAGCTTCGTCACACAGGACTGTCTTTAATGGAGTCATTTTTATACATCAACCAGCGTTAATTTTGACATAAAAATATAATTTCTGTTTTAGTCATAGTCTTGACTACAATACAACCTAGTTTTAGTCAACAATTAGTCATCAGGTCTAATATTAGTTATAGGCTAGTTTTAGTCAACTAAATGACATTAAGGTTTTAGTCGACGAAAATATGAAGCATAAAGGTGAGTTTACACTAAACGCGACTCTGGCGACTAGATTACATTCAAAATCAATGTAAATGACGCGATTTGCGCACATCCAGCGACTCAATTGCACGTTCAGAGTCGCTCAAAGTATAACATTTTGAACTTTTCATGCGACAGTGACACTGTGTCGCGACATCCAACATCACTCCTCCGGTTGTCACGTCATTGGGGTACATGAAGCAATGAAGGGGCAAAAAGCGCGACTGTTTAAGAGACTCATCACAGCCGATTTAAGCAACTATAGTGGAGTCGCGTTCGGTGTGAACGCACCGACTCTGGCGACTAGATTTCATTCAAACTCAATGTAAATGACGTGATTTTTTCGTGTCCAGCAACTCAATCGCACGATCCGGGTCGCTCAAAGTATAACATTTTGAACTTTTCAAGCGACTTTGAGTGACAATGTGTCGCGACATCAAATGGGCAATCCCACGTCACTCCTCCGGTTGTCACGTCATTGGGGTACATGAAGCAATGAAGGGGGCAAAAAGCGCGACTGTTTAAGAGATTCAACACGGCCGATTTAAGCAACTATAGTGGAGGTGCGTTCGGTGTGAACGCACCGACTCTGGCGACTAGATTTCATTCAAACGCAATGTAAATGACGCAATGTCAAGCGACATGTGACTCAATCGTACCATCTACGTTGCTGGAACTTTTCAAGTGACTTTGAATTACACTGAAGTCGCGTTCGGTGTGAAGAGTTTATGCTTCTTTTTGTGTAAAAAAAAAAAAAAAAGATTAAATTCCATTGATAAACCTGATTTGATATAATCAATGCACAAGACCACATGAGTTCTGATTGCTGACAAAATTGTAGTTTAGTTTTTATTAGTAAACAAACACATTTTATTAATAGTTCACATTAGTATTTTTTTTTAATTTGCATGTTCATGTGAATTTGTTGGGTTTTTTTTCTTAAGAAGTTTATATTTTGACATGACTTCTAGATGACTATTGTTGTAATTTTCGCTATATAAATAAAGTTAAACTGAATTAGCCATAGTCTTGTTATTATCACTTCAAATGTAGCAAACGGAAAATGAAGAAAACTTTTAGTCAAAAAAATTAACACTGATATCAATAGAACAAAAAAAAACAGTCATTGCCCCAGACATTAAAAAAACGTTGTCAGTATCTCATGCTCATCACGACTACGTTTACTACAGAAAGCAAAGCACCCCCATCGTAAACATTAGAGGTACTTCAAGTATTTAAGTGCTGTGTCATCATGTGTATTTCAGTTTTGTGAACGTTGAACGAGGGGAATATTTAACAGTATTCAGTGATACGTTACATTTAAAGCTGGACAGAAACAAAAGCTGCTCCACTACTCCCTCACCTCTTGATTTGTCAATGCGGCGGTTGGTCACTAAGGTTACAAGGCTTACTTTGGACTGTGTGTTGCATCTCTCGCTCACGCTGCCGTGGCAACCGTGCTCATGGAAATACAATAGTAAGTATAACAGAGAAGAAAAAGAAAAGAAAATACAGCAGTAATGCTAAGCATGCTATCAAGCCTTCAGTGTACAAGACATACATGTTCAGTCTAAGGCAAGTGTCTGTACAGAGAGATGAGTCTTTACTCTTTAAACTCATTCTGCCGAGTCATCCTTTACGACGTCACATTTATCTGAGTTCGCTCTTTACAAAGTTCATATATCTCTTCACACCATTTGCTTCCTCGCTACTATACAATTACTTTTTACAAGTTACAAAAGAGTGGAATTGACTTCCAGTCTTGTTACAATATTACAGTCACGTTTTTACTCATCCTGAGAATTGAAAAGTAGAAGAAACAGAAAGGAGGACAATTATACGGTGAGTGGAGAGGAAAATAGAAATAGCAAAAATACAAGACAGAGGAAGAACTTTGCCCTTTTGCTACTGCTCAAAAGAGAAAACTGGCAGATGTGTTTCTGGCGTGCTATTAATGAAAAATCCAATGAGAAATGATAGTTTCTGTTCAAGTACTGTCATCGTTAATATTCTCCACACCCGTTTGTAACAACTCGACTCAAACACCGGACATCAGCTTATGGCTTTTGGAAAAACAAACTTAAAAATAAGAAAACCATTGTGAAGTACAGGCCTATGAAATGACGACTACTAGCTGTGACTAGAAGTTAGTGTTAGCATCACAGCTACAACATTAGCATGGCTAACAAAAGCGCCTCTAAAAACGGGAACTTCAAATATAGTGAATAATACTTTGCGTTTTATTTTACTTTGTTTTTTTTTTTCTTCTTACAACAATCGAGCAAAATCGTACAAGAAAATAAACTGATCCAGTTAATTCTTCGATTATTTTCATTATATGTATTCATCTCCTTTATTCAGGTTTAAAAAGGTGCTGCTCTTTGACTTTTCACCTTGAAACGGACTCCAGTCTATATATAGATCTATTAATATCAGTGAAAAGTGAAGAAAGACGATGACACTGCAGATTTTTCTCACTTAAATAAAAACCTGCAGGTCTGTCCTTTCATCACAGCCCTGGGGAAGGGTGTATACTCTAATTCTGGTCCGTCCTCAGAGGGGCCTGTCCTGGTGGATTGATTGCAGACATCCCAGCAGCTGGTAATAAGGACTCCCCGGAGACGCCACCGTCTCAAAGACGGACTGGAAAGCGCGACGGTCCAACTCCTCATCGATCTGATGTCTGTAGAAGTCAACGGCCACTAGGCAGAACAGGTTAACGTCCACCACCTCACTGGAGCCCATTCGACTGATCACATGAGGAAGACTGGGTAAAAACCAGTTAAGGAAAGTGGAAACTCAGTTTGAAGAGTTTTATAGGCCAGAGATGAAATAACACCTTTTAGTTATTAGTTATCACTTTAAGAAAAATACATCGTAATTATAAATGACTCCAAACAATATACACATACAAACAATAGACAAAATTACTTCCAAAAATACAGTAAGCAACTACAAAAATAAAAAAAAACAACCAAAATAAACAAAATGACAAAAACACAGCACATATAAAACAATAAAAAAAACATAAAAGATGCACAAATGGACAAAAGTAGTACACAAAAAAGACTGCAAAAATAAAAATATACAAAATGACATGAAAAATACACAAAATTGATTCAAAAAACACAAAATTACACCAGAAAATACACAAAATGGCTTCAAAAACAATAGACAATGACAAAAATGTACAACACAACAAAATAAATACACAAAATTACTTTAAACACAAAAGACAACTCCAAAAATATACAAAATGACCAAAAAGTTATTCAAAATGACTCCAAAAATACAGTAAACAACTAAAAAAATATGAAAACCGACAAAAATAAACAAAAAGAAGAAAACACGCAAAAATTACATAGCAAACACAACATTACAAAAAGCAAAAGATACACAAAATGACTCCACAAATATACAAGCCTATAAAAATATAAACAAAACAATACACAAAATGACTCATAACACAAAAATACAGAAAAAAATATACAAAGACCTTTATCACCGTTCCTGTAGAGAACAATGTAATGCTCAGATGTGTAAGTTTCCTGAATGCTGACATTACTGACTTTTGTCACTCTGTTATAAAGGAGCAGAAATACTGAGAAACACTGGTTTTCCCCCTGCAAAGCTCCATATAGATAATTTACAACAGTATCAGTTCATCCAAGACAAAGTGATAAAGAAAATGTGAAACGTTCGACAGCGATACAGCTGAAAACAATCTGTCCTCCATAAAATGTAAAAGGATACAGAGCTGAGATCCACTGGGAGGTTGAAGCAGAAACAAAGAAGCAGGACAGGCTCCACATGGCCATGGCCACAGGTGTTCTCTGTGTGAAGTTTGACAAAGACAACAGCACCCAGTCCCTCACCATGGACGACTGACCTGTGGCGTGAAGAGTCTGGAACACCTGGAATTATAGAGATACTCACCATTTGGATCCACAATGTGCATTCAATTCTGGACGATAAAAAACTCTAAAAATGTATATAACAACTGACATACATCGTATACACGGCAAATCACATTTAAGTAAGTAACTAACTAGAGAGGATTTTTTTTTTCACCTTTAGAATTTTTATTAAAATAAACATTTGGAATTCAGGGTCGATTAAGTTCACATGTAAAGGTCACGGTGCATCTCAGAGCTAAATATCCCACATTCTTCAAATCACAAGTACATGATCTGAAACCACCTGGTCGACTGACAGCAGCTGATATGTTTTTCTAAACTAATAGATTACATCAATTATCTTCATAAGCTTAATTTTCTGGCAGCACTTTTTTTTTTAAATTTATAATCTTTGATGTATTTAGGTTTAAGAAAAAAAAAAAAAAAACTACCACTATAGTGGGTGACCCAACACAACGGTGGTTCCGGTTTTTCCGATGGATGAAGGTTGCATTTACTCAAACTTCGACCACCTTGTATTACACCCAATTTCCACTGGATGCGTAACAGCTGTGTAATTGCTGCATAACCACTGCATATCTGCTGTGTAACTGCTGCGTAACCGCTGTGTATCTGCTGCGTATCTGCTGTGTAGTTGCTGCATATCTGCTGTTTAACCGCAGCGTATCTGCTGCTTAACCACCGCGTAACCACTGCGTATCCGCCGCGGAAAAACTGCTTATCCGCCGCGTAACCACTGTGTATCCGCCGCGTAACCAATTGGTATTTGCCGTGTAACCACTGCGTATCTGCCACGTAACCACTGCGTATCTGCTGCTTATCTGCTGTGTGGCCGCTGCGTATCTGCTGTGTAACCACTGCATAACTGATGCGAAACCGCTGCGTAACTACAACGTAGCTAATACGTTTTCTCGACATGTAGTCGGGTCACTGATTGTGCCCCAACTCTTCTTACGATTCTGATGCACAACCTGTCTGAGGAAATGTCAGGTTTAACTAACTCCTAGCTGCTCCAAAAGGACTTTTATAGAAAATAAACAAAAATTTCAGTATTACATAAGATCTTTATATAAAGAGCTTGCAACTATAATCTAGTACAGTCATCTCTATGCTTTTCAGAATCTAGCTCTGGCAGTTACAAGAATCATAAGTTACATTTATCAATCAGAAGCTTGTGTTTCAGTCCTAGCTGTGTGTGTATTTTCCATTTAGAATCCCACTGACCTTGTACACCACAGTGGCCATGAATTGTGGGTAAGGCTGCTGATTGGACAGGAACTCTCCGATGACCTTGTTCATGACATCCTGTGGAGGGAAGAAGTCGTCGAGAAACTGGGGCAGAATCCTGGAAACCACACGCGCCTCACTGGGCAAACCTTTTCTGATCCTGAAAACAGGAAGTCGCAGTTACACGATTGTAAACAAAGTTAATCCTCCTATTATTCTTGGGGTCAATTTGACCCCATATCAATCAAACTGGGGAGCTGTTCGGGCCACCACTCTCCTTTTCTTAATTTTGATGAATTTTCTTTGGAACATGGTCCAAAAAAGGAGATAAAAATAAGTACATAAATATGTTTAGGGCAGGAAAAAAGGGGGGTCACCAACACCAATCAATATGGTTGACTCAGTGAGAGTCATGAATGTGCACCCCAAATTAGAAAAGATTTGGATGAAAGATGTTCAAGATATACTAACTCAGTGGTTTCCAACCTTTTTCGGGTCATGACCCCATTTTGATGTCACAAATGTCCAGTGATCCCAGGGACATTTACAGTATGTTTATTGAAGTGTACTACAGAGAGAGTAGCCAGGATTAGTGCACAAAGTGCACCACTTCCGGTATTTTTATACTGCATTTCATTTGAAACAGATTTATATTTGAGAATGTTTAAGTATAAAATAGTTATTTGATATTTATTGTGTATTTGTAAAATAATAATTCAGTTCTTTTTTAAATATAAGCTTTTTTTGTTTTTTAACCAGTTACTAGACGTTTTATGCAACCGCACATGGGGTCCAACTCCAAGGATGAAAAACACAGCACTAACTTTAAAACTCAAAAGTTTGACTTGATGGCGGCGTGGCAGTAAAGGTCATATCATCACCACAACCAATAGGGTTCTTCGTACTATCGTGGTCATTAATGTTGTCAGAAAATTTGGATGAAAACTATTCAAGATAAATTAATTGTAATTTAAATGTTTGGCCTGATGGTGGCGCTAGAGAACAGGTCATGGTTTCATTATAAAGGGGTTATTTATTTACAAAAATAAACAAATTGCCCGACTCATGAACTTGGTCAACGATTTTCTAAAAATCATTTTCTGGAGGCAAATATCCCTGGGGTCAGTTTGACGATAAAAGGAGGGTTGAACCACGCACCTGTCAAACAGCACCGACACCCTCTCCATGGCAACGATGATGGACTCGCTGTCCGGGGCTTGAGGGTCAGAGGGGGCGGGGCGGCTGGCAGGGCTGGCTTTCTCCTTGCCTGAGGAGAAACCAACATGACCTGCCGTGACGCCCACCGCCTCCGTTACAGCAGCGTCAACCTGACCTCTAACCCCTGTCGCGTCTGAACCCGACGCAAGCACCGCTGAGAGGATGAGAAGGGGGTGGCACCGTGTGGAGAGGGGGGAGACGTTAGACGTGGGAGAGGGACACTCAAATCACAAGATTCAGGTCAGAATTTGGTTGTGTTTGTAAATTTCTTAAAGCTACTTCTAAAACAGTGAGAGGGGACAATGAGAGAGCAATCTGGGTCTGATTTTGAATAGAGAAAAAACGGGTTAAACATGAATGTTAATGATAAATGGACTTGATTTATATAGCGCTTTATCCCCACACTGAAGTAATCTCAAAGAACTTCACAATATCAGCTCATTCACACACCAATGGGACTGAGCTGCCATGCAAGGCGCTAGTTGACCGCTGGGAGCAACGCAGGGTTCAGTGTCTTGCCCAAGGGCACTTGACACAGACAGGTATAGACTGGGATTGAACCCCCAACCTCTCGATCAGAACATGACCACCTAAGCCAGGGTCGCCCATGAGAGACATATGCCACAGGGTTGGTGGGGTTATTTATAACTGTATAATTAAGAATTAATTACCGTACAATGACGTAATTATAATTGTAATCATAATTGAATTGTAATCGGGTTCAGATTTGACCAAGAGATAAAAAAAGAAATTGGACGATATTTTTTACAGCTGATTTATTAAAGGCTCAGTCATTGTATTTAATTAAATTTGAACTTCAGTAATTGAGAACGTAATTGTAATTGACTTTCATAGGAAAAATAATAATAATTGTATTTCTAATTGTAACTGGAAAAAATGCCGGTCACCATAATCATGATTGAACATGGATAATTAAACACATAATTGAAAAATGTAATTGATCCCAACCCGGCCTCACATGCATGTTTTGGGACAGTCTCACACATTTAAAATATTATTTTTCCCTGAAACAGTATTTGGGAGATTTTGAAATGGAAAATAGGAGGCCCTACAAAGGAAGTAATGTTGGCGTTAGTAAAGGCTAACGTAAAAGGGGTTAGAGGTAGGGGACACAGAAAATATGTTCAACATGCAGAAAACAAGTCACAGTAAGAGGAAAAAGGGGCGGGGCTTTATTCGTCAACAGCATGTAACAGACCGGACAAACTGAGAATGGCTACATCAGGGTCCAATCTGACTTACCAGTGTACATGCAGGTGAGCATGAGGCCCAGTGCAGCCATGGCCCTGTGAGGGGATGGCACGTTGACTCTGTCCACGCTCAGCTTCACCAGAGCTTCTCCGTCAGCGCGAGACAACTGCTCCGACAGCAGGAGGCGCTCCAGACCCCGCAGGACGCAGTGGTAGATGAACGACGGAGTGGAGTCCTCACTGGCCGACACCATCACACCACACACCTGAAGTTACAGAAATGGAACCAACAGGAGGCGGGGCTTTTATTACGGTTACATGCAATACTATGGAAGCGTATTCCATTCACTGGAGAGAAAAAAAATAAATCTGGTTTTTCTGAAGTTTTTTTTTTTTGTTTGCTAATTTTTTCTGTTTTTTGCGTTATTTCTTTTTGGGTTTGTTTTTTTCTGTTTTTCAGACTTTTTTTTCTCTCCGGTTTTTCAGAGTAATTTTTTTGTTTTTCTTAGTATTTTTTTTTTTTAGTTTGTTTTTTCTGTTTTTCAGACATTTTAATTTCTTTTTTTGGGTTAGTTTTTTTTTTTTCAGTTTTTCAGACTTTTTCTCTCAGTTTTTTGTGCAATTATTTTTGGTTTGTTTTTTTCTATTTTTCAGACTTTTTTTTTTTCTTTTGTAATTTTTTTTCTGAATCATCGAGATACTTGGAAATCCTGTGACAACATCCATCCTATGTATGGCGACTCCTTGCTGCAAGCTTCACTCTCTACCCATTACTCAGCTGCACACCGTGCAGATCCAGTATTTTTGGCACTGATCGTATCTTTAGTGAACACGTAACCAGCCTGAATGCACTTCAAATGCATCATTTTATATCCATGGAACATCCCATGGTTTTCCTTCTGAACATCCACAAAGTCCTCAGGTACCGGCATAAAGACAATACACTAATTGTAATGCCATTAATTAATATTTTGGCTTAAATATAGAACTATATCACAGTGTCTTAAACAAAATTGAAAGTAATTTTTTTATCAAATTAAACAAACGGCCATATTAATATCTCAATAAAGAAATAAATGCATCACACGCAAAAAAAAAAAAAAAAGTAGTTAGAATTAAAATCTACTTAAAATGAATACATTTGAATAACAAAATGACTAAAATCAAATTTACTTAAATTAAATAATAATAATAATAATAATAATAATGTTAAATAAATTAGGCAAAAAAATGCAGATGTGAAACTAAATAAAACAAACTCAAACCCTGGAACAGTCATGTGATCAATCAATCTCTCTCTCTCTCTCTGCGCACACACACACACACACACACAACACACACACACACACACACACACACACACACACACACACACACACACACACACACACACACACACACACACACACACACACACACACACACACACACACACACACACACACACACACACACACACACACACACACACACACACCACACACACACACACACACAGGAAGGTTGCAGTCATTATACAGGGTGGATTAAAGAATGAATAAAAGATTGTTTTATCCCGTGCTTCTCCGTGTTATTATCACATTATAAAAAAGTTTAAAAATGGTCTGGTCTCGAACGGTCTTGAGAGAAAATCCCGAGTCCGAGACAAGACCGAGTCAAAATGCTTCAGAGTCTGAGACAAGACCTTTAAAATTTGGTCTCGAGACTAAGACCGGTCTCGACTACCACAACACTAGATCAGGTCCATAAAAGGATTGCGCGTCGTCGTCTTTGATTTTATTGGCGGAGGCGATGAATACCACCACCAAAAGTGTTGTAATGACATGCCACATACACACAGAGTGAGGACATACAGCGCCAAAATCTATTAGTGGCGGGACGCCACAAATAAATGTATGGGAAACACTGGTATTTCCTGAAATGGAATTTGGGAAATTGTAAAATGGGAGGCCCTACATGTGTTTCTTTTACCTGTATAATGCCTGCCATGAATTCAGCACCTACGTCCAGTGGATAGTTCTCCATCATGTAGAAAGCCACAGCACACATTACCAACACGTGCTGCTGGTTATGCAAGTTCACACAACTGCAAAAAAAACAAAAAAAAACAAGAAATGCTCAAAGTGCGTGAGTAACACCAAGAACAAAGATTACTGCCAAATCCACCAGAGATTAGCTTCAACTGTCAAAGGCAGGAACTTCCACTGCACTCTTTTCTATCACCTTATTAACTGGGATAAAAACAACGGATTCAAAGATCCTCTTAGTGTCACAATACACAGATGGCTGCTTCCTCTTTTTCTGCACACTAACACATGGTGTCCTTGAGGTGTTTCATTGTCACCTGGATTAATTATGGTTTGCATGTACGAGTGAATGGGACACTCACTGAGCGATAGCTCTGAGGTTGGACAGTAGGTACTCTGAGACAGTGGGGATGAGCTGTTTGGCGGTGTCGTCTAAAAGGTCGCACTCCAACACGTAGAGCACGCCGTGCAGCGCCCCCATGCGGCTGGGGAGGTGCGTGCTGCGAAGCGTCGTCTCCAGCAGGCGATACACGGGCTCCGCAATGGCTTTGTCCTGAAATTCAAATTCAAACAAGGTCTTGAAGGCCGAGATATTCTCACAATAGAGATTACCATCAAACTTTGTATCTACAAAAGCTTTGGCGATTCTTCAGAGATGGACGAAAGTATTGGCACCGCTGGAATTTTTCAACAAAATACACCATTTAGAAATAGTTGCAATTACAAATGTTTTTGGTATACACGGGTTTATTTCTAAAAAAGTCCTTTTAATGTGTCTTTTTATGAAAAAGGGACACATATTTTGTTTATTGGTAATACATTAAACACATTTTTTTGTTACATAGATTTCCACTACAAGTACTCTTTAAACAAAAGAAATGGAAATAAAGCATTTGAAATATTCTCCCCCTCACACAGTGCACTACTGACCATGCCCAGCACTGCAGCGGCCTTACAGATGGCAGGGACCAGGTACTGGTTGAGAATCTCATCTTCTGGTGGGTGGAGCTTCTGCAGCTCCATGAGGGTGGCGAACATCATGTCAAACTGGTTCCTCTCTGTGAACAGGTCCGACACTGCCAGCAGCTGAAGCAGAGCAGGAGATGGTTTAATTATTGACCGGGAAGATCTTAGAAAATAAATATTATCTCTACTAATCAGGGCTCACCGATCGGACCACCTCACTGATCAGGATGGTGGGAGTCCTCCTGTTAGTGGGGGAGCCAGGGATCAGCCACTGACTGTACAGCTCCAGGAGAAACTGGGAGCACGAATGAATATCAACTCCAGCACGGTGCTTCCTGAAGGCAAACAGTAAATATACATGTTGTGCATAAGAAATGTCACAATTTATACACATTTCAAGCTGCTGGAGACGATCATTTTTTAAGATGTAAAACGTTGAAATTGCTGTTTTAAGGTTTGTTTTGATCTCCACTGTAAACGCTCTTATTGACATTGTTAAAAAGGTTTCTCCCATTGCATTGTGGGATGTAGAGTCCCGCAGACAAATGCATTGAAGTGTTTTTATTTCATTCTCACTGTGATTTATTGAGTTTTCCCCAAAACTGATGATTTCCCAAAACATTTCTGTTGTTTTCACTGAAATAAACTAAACTACAACAAATGTTAACTGAATCACTGTCCTCCTTGCCTGATGAAGAAACCAGACATCACAAGACTCCGCATCCCACAATGCAATGCAACCTTTCCGACGATGTCAATAATTGTGCTGCACAATTTGGGGATTATAGTAAACAATAATGTGATTCAATAAATGGTGTAACGACACTTCTTGTCTGGCTAACAAAAACGTATGATCATTTAAATTAAATACAAATGAAAGCTTTTAAAGTAATGTATCAATTTATTTTCCCCTTTGAAAGTGCAAAGACAATAGTAATGCAGCATTACTGTAAACTTAATGTATTTCTATATAAAAAAAACCTAAAAAAATATTGTAGAGTCCTGACAGAAAATAATGGCATTTCTTCAAAGCGCAGCCTTTTGTGTGATTATATAAGCATTAGTCAATAAACAGAGTGTTTACAGTCGAGATCAAAACAAACTTTCAAGCAAGAATTTCAACCTTTTACATCTTTTGTTTTTTGGATCTTTGATTTATTGATCTATGAGGCCTACATTATGTTATGTCTTAATCTGATTTAAGTTGAATACTTGTGTAGTGCTGTCCAGTGTTCCATGTCTGACCTGGAGTTAATGGGGGATAAAGGTGGGGAAGTCGGTGCTGGAGTGTCTGCCTCATCTTCTTCATCTTCACCCCATTCTTCCTCCCTCAGAGGCGTGATGTTGTTTCCCAACCAAACGGAATGAATTGACACCTGAAGAATGATTACAGCAGTAAATAATCTGAATTTAAATCACCCCTTAAAACATGTTGGTAATGTCCAAACATTAATTTCCAGCTTCCTACCTGCCCCAGTTTGTAATCCATGTTACCGATCTCTCGCTCTGTGTTGATCTGAAGCAGCAGCTTCTCGTGGCTGATTAATGTACCAGCTGTAACAAGAAGATAACCATGAAAATTCACCCTTTGCAACAATTTAAATGGATAAAGCAGGGTTGAAATTGGTTGATGTTAGAGAGTGTTTGTTACCTGCAGAGGCAGCTGACAGCGAGGGCACGGGGTCCCAGGCGTGGTACGGGTGGTAAGTGTGAATGTTGTCTCTCTTTGACACCAAAGCTTGAATCTCTCTTTCCACTTCACCCCTGATCACTGCCAGTTTCCTCCCAAACCTGAGCAAAAAAACACCACCACCACCACCACAAACATCCCGTTAACTAAACACCTTTCTCGTGCTGCTACACAGGAAGTTGATGATAGTGCAGAGCTACCGTATTTACCGTGTTTCCAGGGCTTTTAGACTCTTGTTGCGCGGCTGCTGTTCCAGACAGCTGACTGCAGGGTTTCCAGCAGTGGGTAAAGTCATGGCACTCAGCACCAGGCTGGTGATGGCCTGCACTGCCAGTACATTCAACTGAGTACGCTCCAAGTCCTCCTAAACACAAATAATATACAATTATTACCAGAAACACATTACGGAGAGACAAAGTTTTAGTTTTTTTCAGTTTGACATATTCGAGAAAGGGGGGACAGAAGCGTATTAATAAAATTAAATAAAGCTATATGCCCCCAACATTTTTGAATCCAAGTTAAAGGCACTATTTTTCTCTACTGCGAATGAACTGTTAAATGTTGTCTGTTGCACTTTTTAATTACGTAAAGCATATTGAATTGCCCTACCTATAAAACAAAAATGATATTGCATTCATTTGTAAATTTTTTTTAAGTAAAAAAATCAAGAAACGAAATAATAATAATAGACAAATGTAGATTTGCTATTTGCATTATTATTTCACTGATCCCCAAGCTATGGCTCGAGGATCCCTTAAGGTCCTCGAACCCCAATTTTAGAACCCCTAATGTATACCTCCTGCTGAGTCTCCTCCTCCTGGTCCATAGTGATGGGTTGGGTGACCAGCACCCCCAGCAGAGTGGCCCAAGTCTCCTCAAACTGAGTCCTGCTGCTCCAGCCTGAACGCAACAGGAACAAATAAAATAAATACAAACACATTGAACATTCTTTAGAAAAATATGATTTTTCATATCTATACACGTTTCCATACCAAGTGTGTTAATGCGATTGAGAAACTCTCTGAAGACGTCCTTCTCCTGCAGGAAGTCCACAGGAATCTCAGGCAATGTTGTGCCAAACTCTCCCCCAGGCTGAGGGGACCAGCCAAGTTTCCAAACCTGTAAACAGACAAAACCACATCAACACAAACCCAGTAAAAACCACCAACATCATGTCGCATTACCACTAACCAGAGGAGGCACTCGAGTGTAACTGTTGACCAACGGAAGCCGAGACAGACTGATGACAATGTTGCGTAATGTTGGAGTGAGAAAAGACGGGAACACTGCGTTTCTATGGTGACCCAAGGACAGGACACTCTGCAGACCTTCCACCAGCTCAGCCATGATCTCACAGGCCTGCCACTCGCGCATGTCTGCAGCACAGGTCAGGGACTCATGAAATAAAAAATGTCTTCAATATTAAACACACAATATTAAAATAGTACTCACGACCAGCACGAGGCGAGTCAACCTCATCACCCTCAGAACCTTGTTCTCCTTTGGTCTTTTTGTTTTCTGGATGCAGCAGTTGATCACCGGGACTCACAGCCACTATGAGACAGAGTTAAAATAAGAGCTAGATTAGCATTGATCACTGGGATGTGATGCAGCCTTACGTGTTGAAATGTATGGTGCTGCATTTATTACCTGCAGCTATAATGAGGCGTATGGAGTAGATCAGAGAGCAGGTATGTGTGCTGTACTCAGGGGTGGAGAGAATGTTCCAGACACAAGTCTGCTGCAGAGCCAAACACAAGCAGGACAGGGCCCACTGCAAGTCCACGCTCAGGGGCAACTGGTCCTGCAGCAAACGCCACACCACCACCTGGTCCAAGACAGGATGAAACCAGTCAGTGAAAGAAGCGGTCAGACATTCAGATCTGCTGGTTTTACGTTGGACATTCACTCAATATGCATCAATTTACACATCAGATAAGAACGTCTTGCAGAATCTAATCAGAAACACACAACTTTCATCACAGTGGGGTCCAAAAATGTGATGAAATTTGATCCAAGGGCCACATTCTAGACCAATCTATACATTAATGCAGGAGAAAACATGTTTTTCTGCCATTTTGTGCATTTTTGTTGTTGTTTTGTGTTTCTTTTTTATTTTCAATATTTCTGTTACTTTTGTCTATTTTTATAATCATAAGTGAAGTTTTTGGAGTCAATTTGTGCATTTTTGTTGTTTTGTGTATTTTTGTTTTGTGCATTTCTGTTTTTATTTTCCATATTTGTTACTTTTGTGTATTTTATAATCTTCTTTGAAGTTTTTGGAGTAAATTTGCGTATTTTGCTGCTATTTTCTATATTTCTATTATGTGCATTTTTATCGTCACATTTGAAGTTTTTAGAGTCAATTTGTCTATTTTTGTGTTTCTGTTTTTAATTTCTATATTTCTGTTACTTATGTGTAGTTTTATAGTCATCTCTGAACTTTTTAGAGTCAATTTGTCTATTGTTGTTGTCATCTTATATATTTTGCAGTCATTTTGGATCTTTTATTTAAATCAATTTGTGCATTTCTGGATTGATTTTATACATTTACTTTTGGGGGTCAGACAAAATTACATCAAGGACTGCATGTGGTCCACAGGCCACCAATAGCCCATGTCTGTTTTAAAAGCTACTCGGATCCATGACTAGTATCTGACCTCAGTGGCAGTGCAGGTGAAGGTGGTGATCAGATGCTCCTTGTCAGTGGGGATGTGCATTGATGAAGGCAGCTGGCTGACACTCAACAGATACTGAGACAAAGCTCTGCAAAGGCACAACACTCTGGGATAGAAACCTGGCTTATCTGAAACACAAAGCACTTACAATGTGACAAGAGTTAACTTATCAAGCTCGACTTAGGAAAACTCTTTTCTTACCGTACAGGTCACCAAGCTTGTCCCAGTAGAGCTGTGGTTCAGATGGTGGCAAGAACGACTGATGTGGGAGAGGAAGTGACCCTGTGACCTCTGCCAGTTGCTCGAGGGTCACTTGCAAAGACGTCTCCAACAAAAGTGATCCCTGACCTCGAGCCAGCCTCTGTACACCCATGCTCAAACATGGACACAACAAGCTCAGGTTGAAATCCTGCAAGAAAACAAGGAACAACTTGATGATATATATCCATATACAATTGAGCAAATAATAATAAACTTAAAAAAAAATAAACCAAATCCAGCTCCATGATTAGTTGTAATATTTTCAAAAGAGTTTAACTGTGGTTTTTAATCACGGATGTCTAATTTATGCTCAGACAGCTTTCCATATTTTTCTGTAGAACAGCTAAAATGGTAAATGGACTTGATTTTATATAGCGCTTTATCACCACACTGAAACAGTCTCAAAGCGCTTTACATATCAGCTCATTCACCCAATCACTCTCACATTCACACACCAGTGGGACAGGACTGCCATGCAAGGCGCTAGTCGACCACTGGGAGCAACTTAGGGTTCAGTGTCTTGCCCAAGGACACTTCGACACATAGTCAGATACTGAGATCGAACCCCCAACCTCTCGATCAGAAGACGACCCACTACCACTTGAGCCATGGTCGCCCAGCTCCTGTGCAGTAGGTCCTACTTTGAGTAGAAAACCAATTCATGGCGTTGGACGAGTCAGTAAAATGAGCTCAATTTGAAAGGTTACCTTGCAGCTCATGACACTGAGAAGATCAGCAGGAGGTAGTTTGGTGAGGAGCTCCGTCGTCTCCAAAAGAGAAACATCTCCACGCAAACAGCACTGAGACTTGACCAGGGCAACGTACCACTCCTATAAACAAAACCAAAAAAAGTATTAAGCATAAAAACATAAGAAATGTTATACAATGAAACCAGAACAATCATTAACAAGTTATACTGTATTTAATGTGATGCAAAGGAAACTGAGAGAAGAAGAGAACTGATGAAAATATATGCTAAGGGATGAACATTTTCTGGTAAATATTTAAGGGAACTAAACATTGAGAATTCTGGGAATATTTAAAAATTAACTTTTAACTTTTAACATAGATTTGTTTATTGGCATTAACCAGAACTATCATATCCAAAGTGAAATATTAGCATCCTTGTAAAATAATACAATTGCAAAACATTACATTTCAACTTCAAAGTTATAAAATTCAAGGAATCTTTGAAGTTGCAAACTTTCCATGGGATTAAACAGGAAAGAAGGAACTTACTAAATTAAAGGTTGGCTCTCAAGAGATGTTAAATATAGCTAGAAACATATATTTTAGCATCATCTTTTTAAAATTAATCCCACTTTCCGATTAATTCTAATAAATAATTCCCATGAAAGGTTTATATTTTTGAATATTCCAAACATTGCTGCTCTTTAGTTCCCGTTGAAATTGACCACCCCTTTGTTATTCACGCCCTGCAGAATCTCTTATATCACCTTATCTGTAGCAACCAGCTCTGGGGCAGGAGGAGGAGCTCCATCTAGTGGGTGGGATGTAACTGGTGGTGTGGGGCTGCTGGTGTCAGCGACAGTGGCTCTGAATCTATCCAGCAGGGAGTAGAACCTCTGATGCCTGACAGAGAAGGACAGGCAATACAAAAAAAAATAAATAAATAAAAAAAAACTGTCAGAAATGCACTAAGAAAACCAGTGCTTCAACTGGATTTGTAAACTGGGACAACCATCAAACATGTTCACACTAAATAAACAGCAGGATTTAAAGTGGCTCTAATGCAGACAATCATTACCTCTGAGCCAAACCACTGGTCTGCAGGTATTCCTGAATCCTGTCCAGCTCTTCCACTGGTAGTTGAGCAATACTGTTCTAAAGGAGGAAGATTATAAAAACAAAGATATGAATATACACCAACATCATTCATACTCAAGTTTTTAACTTAGTTTAGTAGTTTTTTTGTCTCTGCAAGTTTTTGATACCTGCAGTGTTTCTGCTAGCAGCATCTCTACCCTGCGACATGCCAGCGTGTCCACCATGCGGGCCAGAACCCTGAATGGTGTGCTGAGCATCTTATCCACATAGAGCATCAGCAGAGACCCAGACTGACTCAGGTGGATGCCTTCCAAACACTGGAGAGTTTTCTTTAACATCGTAGGCTGAATAAACCAGAAATATGTTAACACTTGAATTTATTATTCATCAGCGTCGTGGGTTCACTTACAGTGGAGAGGTTGTCACAGCGGGACTGGATGGCCTGGATAAAAAGGCCACTGGCTGCAGAGTTGCGGTGCACGGCGCTGATGAAGTCCTGCACTGGAGGCTCATGGGAAAGACTGATGAGATCACGCACGTGGTTAACAATTAGCCAGGTGAGATGCTCAGAGTCATGGAGGTTCTGGCACTTTGAGAAAAAAAAAAAATAGGTTTATGAAATTTCTGCAGATTTATTGACAATGACTTTAGGAAACCCAATATGCCTAAACTCCAATGATATGTAGATAATCTCACCACATAGTCACAGAAGAGGATGAGGGCTCCTCTGTGTACAATCTCTCTGTTGACCATGGCTAACTGTGACTCAGGCTTGTCCTCTCCAGCTTCCCCTGAGGAGTGAGGACTCAGCAGCTTTGTGCATGAGAGGCTTTGTCTCCTGATGAAGAGACAAGATTAAACACAAAGAGAAACAGATTCTCTAAAATTCAGTTTAACATCTGAACCATTCATTCAGTCATTTGTCTTGTTCAATCACTAAAAAATATACATATATTTAATCCATCGTAAATCAATATTCATTGAAATTTTCAAAAAATGTTTCATAGGTGACAAAATCTTTTTTTTTACTCTAATCCCAGCAGTCTCACGCAATAATCTTGCTGCACCTGTGCAAATATGGCAGATGAAGCTCAGCTGGGTAAGACGCCCCAATATAAGTCAGAAGTTTGTAATCATCTTATTAATATCCAAGTAAAATTTGAAAGATCAATCAATCAATACTGAATCTAAATCTAATCGTGATTAATCGATTCAGGAAATTACTATATTCATCCCATATACTGTCATTTTCTCACTATAAGCCACTACTTTTTTCCCACACTTTGAACCCTGTGGCTTAAACAGTGACGCAGCTATTTTATGGAGTTTTTCCAGATTCACAAGCTTCATGCAGCCAAAAAATTGAGCCTCGTCACATTAGACCAGGGTTTTTCCAACCAAAGTGTGCCGTGAGAGACTGTCAAGTGTGCTGTGGGAAATAATTCAGTTTCACCTAGTTGTTCTAAAAAACATTTTGAAAACAAATTATTATTGTCTTTAAATATGTCATTGTGCTGCTGTGAACCCCTTGTGTCTTATAGTCCAGAAACTACAGTACATGTCTTTCTCTGCTTACTTTGGTGTCTGATGAACCTCTGCCCACCACGAGTAGTTGGTGTAGTTGATTATGAGCAGCACTTGGCACCAGAGGAGAACCAGTGAGGGGTGGGTAGTGATGAGGCACTGCACCATGCTGTTCAGACCCTCTAAAGGGTAAAAAAGTCCTGCCTCGCTGCCTGCAGCTTCTCCTTTCAGGAGGCGACTGGCAGCAGCCGTTATCCTGCGAAACATCCCTGGGAGAAACAGATCACACTCATGTCTGTTCTCACGTTCATATTAGATAAATACCGTGTTATAGCTTACCACTTTTAAACACGTGTATAAGACACATGAGCAGCGTGCCCAGCTGCTGGCAGTAAAAGGTGTGCTGCTGCTCTGTGATGTCCACTTTAACTCGTCTGGTAGAAATGTGATCGAGCAACACGCCGGCCAGCTGAAGGAGAAACCTAACAGAGGAAAACAGGAAAGAGGATTAAGATGGATAAATGTTGGAAAATTACACAAACTGCCTACATGACATAAAAAAAAGGAAGAAAAACATCTTTTAATCCTTGCTCATTAAAAGCTTCACCAGTTGGTAAACAAACTCACAAACCTTGCAAAGGTTTCCTCAGGTGGAGCTTTTTGTTCCTCGCTGTTTGTTTCCTGCTCACAGAGCGAGTCGGCTGCCCGGGGCCCATTGGAGGACAGGTTTTGCTGATGCAGCTGCTGGATGGTGACGCAGGAGAGGAAGTACGGGGATAGGGACAGCTCATGGACCCGAGACAGCACAATGTCCTCAGTAGACTGGGAGACCAGGACCCGGAGCACTGCCAGGATCCCAGAAACCCAAAGCTGAACTGTAGCTACAGACGCCTGAAATATCACAAAAAAAAAACAAAAACATTGGACTGGTTTAATCAGGTCATCCAAAAGAAGGTGTTGGGGTTGTTGTCAGATGAGGTTCTCACCATGGTTGCTGGGATGGTGAACATACTTTTGAGCAGCATGTCCACAGGTCTGAGAGAGGAAGGGGCCACCGACTCAAAGAGTGTGTTTAAAACTCCCAAAGCCTCTGGAGAGTCCAGATGCATCTGTGAAAGGAGGAAACAAACGCCTGAAATAAAAGCTGTCCAATCATTTCAGTGCATTTGTCTGTAGAGTCTCAGTGGCTGCTGTTACAATAACCAACACACGCCCTCGAAACAGACGTCCCACAAGCTGGAAAAATGAATTTCTGGTTTCGTTTGACCACACATAAATGTAGTTTTGGTCACTGATACTGACAATTGAATGCGATTCAAGATAAAAACTATCAAATTTATCAATAAATATCAGCAGGGTTCTCACCAGGAATTTTTCACAGCATAGGGGATCGCTTAGTACACGACAGTGCCGCAGGCACGAATATTGTAGGGGTTCGGGGGCATCTTCCCACAGTAACTTTTGAAAAGTTTAACCCTCTGAAACACTATTTCCTGCATTCTGATGCCTAATTTTGTACACAATACACCACAATCAGTCACATCAGACAATGCGACTGATGTATGTGTTTCTGGGTTATGCAGATTAAGAAAGAGAGTTAAAACAACCCATACATGCCTAGAAGTTCATTTTGTGTTGAAGTGTGCAACAATTATTATGATAGTACCGATTAAAACAGAAAAAAAACCACCAGAAAATCCCCACTACGCCGGTTGAAACAGCGTACGGGGCGGCATCACAGCATAGGGGATCAAAATCATATCATGGGGGCCCCCTACGTTCAACTGCGCTGGCGAAAACCCTGATCAGAAATGTAGTCTTTGGAGAATACTGGCATATCTGATATTGGCAAAAAGCTAATATGAATCATCTCTAATTTTGAGTGGATCTAATTACAATTCCCCCGTAAACCAACCTTGTTTGAATACTGAATATTTGAATATCTTTCTTTTCTTCATATTTTTTGGACTAAAAGCCTGGAATAAATATTGTCGATGATGAATATCTTTCTACCTGCTGCTTGGCAATCATAGGAAGAATGACGTCAGCGATTTGTCTGGACAACCTCTTCCACTTGTCTTCATTTTCTTTGTGACACTGCTGCAGCACGAGTATGAACATCTCCAACACCTGAAGCAGTGATGATAACAGTTAGGGATGACAAACCAGTGCCCTCAGCGAAATAGGAAACTACTGGTGAGTTAATGCTGCACCTGATGGTGCTGAATAAGTCTGAGGAGCATTGAGACCACCACTTCCTTCTGGGTGTCCAGCTCTTTGCCTGCGTCTGCTTTGTTGGAGCCTCTGAGGACAAACAGGTCGTGAACTATTGGCTGCAAGGCTGGAATCGCTGTAGAAGAAAGTAAATCACATGTAGAGATTGTTATGGATACATCAGTAAAGTGTTTAAAGGTTTGTTTTTTGTTTCTCTTACCGTGTGTGACGGCCTTCCTGCCGCTGGCCATGATTCCGTCACACAGCTGGATGATCTTTGGGATGCTGATGATTTGCTTGGAGTGGTATCGCTCGTATGACAGCAGCACCAGAAAAAAGAAGATGTTTGGAATGATGGCCTCAGAATCTCTGTGTGTGGGGGGGATGATATTTAATAAATACAAAACTAAAGAAAGCACACTAATTATTAAGTCATCCATAAACAAAATTTATTAAAAAAAGAAAATTACCTGAACTGGCCCACTTCAATGTACTCAAACTGCTTCAGGACAAAGCCTATAAACACCTAAAACATGAACACGTGTGTTAATATTAACCATTCATTATAAAATGCTTATGGATTACATTAAAATGTGTGGTACCTGATCAGAGTCTAGCAGGCAGTAGTTGACTCTGAGCTGCACAAGCTGAGCGAGCAGGTCCAGCACTTGCCTCTGCAGGGCCACAGAAGTGCTGGTGGTGTACTGCTTCAACGCTTTGATCACCAGTGGCTCAAACAGACGGATGTGGTTGTGAATGGCATTCTGGGAAAACAAAATGAGAAGTAGTACCACAATGAAATAAGCAGCTGCAAGCACTACCTGGTGCTTCACTTTACGTGGAGGGAGCAACGATTCACAGAAATTTCTAGAAATGAAAAAGCGTCACAGGTGTACCTTGTCTCCCCTTTGACGCGTTGCATTTGCAATGTTCGACCTCAGCTGATTGGAAGCTTTTTGCATCACATCAAACCACCTAAACACATCGAAGAAGAAAAAACACCACATCCTGTATATTTTCTGGTACATTTAATCTTCTGCGTACAAAATGGAAATCTGCATTGATGTTTCTCACCCTGAAGTGTCTTGTTCCTGCTCGGCCTGCACCATGTTACGGAGACTGGCATCTGCCAGAGCTTGGGTGAAGTGTGTGTACGGAGCCATGAAGCAGTAGTGGTACAGGCCCGGTCGGAGACTGGAAGAGCCGAGTCTAAGAGCCTTGCCCTGGGAACGACTGGGTCCACTCAGGACACCCTCAGACTGGGAGGCCAGGTTGGTCCCGAACAGGGTCTTCAACAACTGGAGAGAAGAAAAGTTTTGTTTTTTAAATGTGGAACAACAAACACAACCTCATCACTGATGATGTCTGTCAGTTAGATCATTTATCTTAAAGCTACTGGAGACAATCATTTTATATCAGATAAAAACAGACATAAATCAAATATCCTTGGCTTAAGGAAAGATGTAAAAGGTTGAAATTGCCGTTCAAAAGTATCTCAACTGTAAACACACTTATTCACGTTGTTGGAAAAGTTTCTCGCATTGCATTGTGGGATGTGGAGTCCCGTAGACGGAGTGTTTTTACTTCATTCTTACTTAAAATAATGATCTATGAATGGAACTCTAAATGTATGTCTTTGTTTTAGTGCAAAGTATTGATACATTATTAAGATGTCGACATTTAATGATATTATTTGTTTATCACTTTACAACGTATGCATTTTTTTTTTTACAATTTTAATTCAAAAGCCTGCATTTAATAAAATTATGCCTGAATATATTTACATGTGCATTCTAAATGACAAACTGCAGAGGATTTTATTACAAAATTCTAACCAGAAAAAAAAATTATCAACAGAATCTTATTTACAACAAAAATTATTTTTTTTTCTTTTTCCCCCACTCACACTAACACTGCCCCCCAGTGGTCAAATATGAAACTCGCGTTACAAAATAACTTGTGTTGTACCCGCTACTCTTACAGAGGTGAAATGTAATTTAATTTTATTGCGTTCTTATATCTGGAAACTTCACCTGATGGGCCGGATTGGACCCTTTGGCGGGCCGGTTTTGGCCTGCAGGCCACATGTTTGACACCCCCGGTATAGCGTGTTGGATGTTGACACATGACTCTACATTACAGTAAATGTATGGAACCATCGCACAGGGGTCCCGATGCCTTTACAGGCCCTGTCGGTCGGAACCAGCCTCACTCTGTGTGGAGTCACAGTGGTTGTAGCACACCACTCAGTGATACAACCAGAAATAAATGCTCCACACACACATCATGATATAAATATAATACGTCAGTGTTTAGAAATGGCATCATGTACTTTACTAACCTGTTGTACACACACGGTGGCCATGGTTGGTTCTCTGGAGAAGCAGGATTTGAGGTAGCCTAAAATTTCCTCCACACACTGACAAACAGAACAAAACACATCTCAGAGGTCAACGATTAGCAGTAAATACTGTATATATATCCTTCGATACAAAACCAACTAGAGTCAACCACATAGTTTAATTGATAGAACTAATGAAGTGATCTTCACCTTGCCGATATCATGTAGCGTGGCCATCTCTAGTAGCTGAGACAAAACATCTAAGGCGGAGCGCAGAAACCCTCCAAACTTCTCATGACTGCTGTGGAGATCCAGTGTCACCTGTAATTTACAAAATTACCAACTGTTCTAGAGTTGAGTGATATGCACCAAAATTCAGATCTCTATATTTTTTTCTCAAAATGAAAAATTAAATTAAATAAAATTAAAAAATATATATATATCTATTATATATATCTACATAACTATAGATATAGATATATATCTATGTATCTATATATCTATAGATAAATCTTGAATCTCAATATATTGCCCAGACCTAAAATGTTCCATTAGTGAAAAAAAGTCTGACCTTGTAGTTGGTGTGTGTGGCCTTCAGCACGTCGTAAAGCTTGAGGTAAGGCGGCAGGTGGTAGAAACTCCCAATAGTGGTAGATTTGTTCACAGCTAATGAGCCTGTGCTGTCTGTTGGCCTGCCTGCTAAAAAAAAAGCCCAAAGGACAAGAATATTGAGTATTAACATGCTTGTAGAGGAAATGCACACGCTGCAGTTGGATGAACACACACCTGTGTTGACCTCGTTGCTTTTCTTTGGGCTCATTGGGGCACTGGGCTCAGCAGAATCCTTTTCTTTGCCTTTCCTGCGAATGGGACTGAGGGAGGGGGTGTTGGATAAGGACGGGAGGGCAGCCTAACACAAAAACAAAAAGGGACAAAAAATATAAAAACCCAAACACGTCACTTACAAACCAGCTAGTAAATAGCTGTTAGAAATTACACTGAAAAAGATTAACGTTAAACTCTTCTGACCTTTGCTGCTGGTCCTGGTGCTGTATCGTCCAACACATGGGCACAAATATTGAGGACCTTTAACAGGTGAGAAAACAGCTGCTCCAACATGGTCACCAGGGATCTTTCCGACAACGCTGCCCAGGGCTCCTCCACTTTATTTGGTCCAACCGTGTTGCTCCCACTGCTGCCTTCCTCCTCTCCACTCCAGGGGTTTCTCATACATTTCGGGGCAACAGCTAGAAGAAGGGATGCACCGAAATGAAAATTCTTGGCCGAAACAGAAAACCAAAAATGAGAAAACCAAGGCCGAAAACTGAAAGAGTCCCATTGCATTTAGTAATTATTGGAAGCCCTTTGGTGAGCCAGTTTTGGTCCACAGGCCACAGGTTTGACACAGATGGTTTAGTGTGTGTTGGATGTTGACACATGACTACATTACCGTAAATGTATGGAACCATCGCACAGGGGTCCCGATGCCTTTACAGGCCCTGTCGGTCGGAACCAGCCTCACTCTGTGTGGAGTCACAGCGGTTGTAGCACACCACTCAGTGATACAACCAGAAATAAATGCTCCACACACACATACTTTTCTTGCCATTATGTTGCTTCTTTTAATGCATTTTTGCTACATTACTCCAATTTCTGCCACTTTTCAGCACATTTTTTTTCCACTTTCAAGACTTAAGAGCCCTTTCGACTACTTTCCCTACCTAATGTTGCATATGTTGATCCATTATTATCACTTTTAACCTCTTTTCACCATATTTCATGCTTATTTTTGCCAACCTTGTGACATTCCCGATTTGTCATGCCCATTATTTGCCAGTTTAAACGAATTGTTCCAATATTGACACTTGAACTCTTTTTTTTTTTTTTTAACACTTTTCCTGTCCGTTTTTGGCCACTCTCGTTTGCAACTTTTAAACAATTTCTGTGGTTTTTAAAATCCCATTTCACCAACTTTTCTACCATTCTTGGTCACTTTAACCAACTTTATTTCTGATTAAAACAAGGATTTGCATCTTTAGGATGACTATATACTATGACGCAAGTAATAATGAACCATCATTTTGCTGACTTTATGGATGGGCCCCAAAAAGCTCTCCCCTTTATTCCCCCTTATAGAGGGCCCTGTTTCCACTTTCAGGTACAGTGGAGGTCCCCGGTCTCTGGAACCTTTATTTTGGGGGTCGCAGGCTGAAAAGCTTGAGAACCATCTCTCGAGAAGCAGGAATTGAGGTAACCTAAAATTTCCACCACACAATGGAGCGGATTCACTGAAGGTTTAGGGGTATTTGAACGTGTGCAAATGTCACTCCACGTGCGAATAAGCTGTACAAACCCCAAAAGAATCAAGAGAGTGGCTACTGCGCGTCGCAATGCACCCTCAATCCGTTTAGCGCGTTTCCCTCTAATGAATATGTATAGTAGGCGGAGCTCACAAGGGGAGCAAAAAAATGGAAGGGAGAAATGCAAATAAATTAATGCAGGTGAAGCAATGCAATTCATCAAAGCTGGACTTCATTGCTGCCTCTGTTTTTCCTTAATAAATTTAGCAAGGCCCACAACCGGGTGGTAACTGTCAAAGCTTTTTGCGCAGTGATGGCAACAGTTATATTTTTGAGGAGACGGGGCAGGGGGGAGGAAAGACCATGAGTTAATATATTTGAGATGAATGAATTCACAATTTTAAGAACGTGTTAAAACCTTTCCTGTTTCGTCTCCCCACTGTGGCTGAGGACACAGCGGAGATAAGCACTCTCCATGGCCGGAGGCTGCTTCTCCTCCGGGGTACCTCACGCTTGTTAAAGATGGTACCACGTTGGACGAACAGGACGTTATGTTGTTGTAGAGCTGCACTTCATTATCTGGCTGCACTATAAACATAAGCTTGCTTCCTGTCTCTATCGCCGTGTCAGACTCTACCCATAGTGCATCAGCCACACGCATGATTCACCCACTCCATCACTCACATTCCCCCACTACAGGATGAATAAAAATCTATCTATGTCTTTGCTAAAATTCATCCATTTTTTTTTATTAGCTTCCTCTACAAACATCTTCAATTCTGCTGCTTCAATTTTTTTTTCCGCTTCCACACACTCAACTCTCCTTCAAGCTCCATGTTCAACAGAACACGTACAAAATGCTCATTTAAATAGGGCGGTCTCCACCACTTCTGCACATACACTAATCATTGCTGCAATCTTAGTGAAACTGTGTCCCAAAGGATATAGGGAAGCAACTGGTTTACAACTCTTTATTTCAGATATTAGTGTTGCAACTTTAGCAAACAGACAGACGTTAAATCTTGAGCTAAATCTCACATGATTTCAGTGCATATATTTGTTCAAATATAGCAGAGAAATATGTAAAATAATGATAGTTAACTCAGTTAATTGTATTGAGCATGAATGGCACAATTTCAGGAAGTTTTACAGCCTGTAATGATTGATTATGGAAAGCCACTGGAACTAAAACAAAATTCAGAAAATTTTGAACAAATCTACAAATCAGACTTACCTGCAAGCAGGTTGCCGGAAAGCATTAGAGCATCTTGATGTGCAGACAGATCTAGCGGAAACCAGGCTGAGGACAGCAGAGACAGCACCATGTTGGCTATTCCTAACGTCAGAGTCCCGCGCACACTGTCCGGAGCAGACGAGGCGTTCGAAGACACTGAAGCACCGCCGGACTGTGACAAACTGCCAAACATATAAAGAACATATCATCAGACTTCTACTGAAGATAGAATCTAACTAAACAATAAATACCAAACCTGAGGGTCCTGCCTCTGCTGCGGTTAAAACTAGAGCGGGATGAAAAGGAGTAGCTGGAGCTCACGTAGCCACAGTGCCATCCTGAGCTCCAAGTACAAACTGGAAAATTAGAAGCCAGAAGACACAAAGCCTCACAGCAGCCAAACTGCAGAGAGAAAGAGAAAATTGGATTCTTTACATACAATATGACGACACAAGCAAAAACTAAATGTTCTCTGCATTCAAAGACACACAAACGTACAGTCAGAGCTCTGGAAGTAGAAGAGCTGAGAGCGTGGGAGACTGCGGTAACAACTCTGGACAAGTTGTTCTCCAATGTGACATCAGACACAGTGTTGGTCAGGTTGTAGCCTCGGTATGTCCTGAATAGCAGCAAGAAGTAAATCAATCAATTCAAGGCTATTGAGGCTTTTTCTATTTGACCATTTTTCCTCAGTAATTGAAGAGATAAGTACCTTGTGATGGTGCTGACTGTGAACTGGGAGGGAGTTAGCGTTTCATGCATGAGAAGCTGCAGATACACTGAACTTTGGTCTCGGGCGATCGCCACCACTGGATCCACCTGGCCCTGGTCGCAGTCATAAAACATTCTGCGAACAAGCCTAGAACAAAGACAGATGAAAAGAAAAAAATGAAAATTAATTAATTAGGTTTTTCCTTGGGCTACTACTTCCTGTTTACGGGTGTCACCTCCTGTGTAACAGACATACTGTATCTAATAGTAAGAACAATTAGTTTAAACTGTTAAATAATGGGCATGACAAATCATGAACGTGGCTAAATTGGCAAAAATAAGCATGAAATATGGTGAAAAGAGGTTAAAAGTGACAATAATGGGTAGACATATGTGACATTAGATGGAAAAGTGGTGGAAAGTGTTTAAGTGCCAAAAATGTTTTGCAAGTTAAAAAAAAAAAGTTGAAATTTGATGGAGAAGTGGCAGAAATGTAAAAAAAAAATGCATTAAAAGGAGCAACAATATGGCAAGAAAAAGTGATCAAAATAGGTTAAAATATGGCAAGTTTAGTGTCGTTGCAGAAAAAGAGTACCGTATAAAATAAGCAAAATGGCATCAAATTGTTCCAAAAATATTTTTAGTTCTTAGCACGCAGTGTCTTGCAACCCCAAGGTTGAGAATCGAGCCCCCGAGCCTCGAGTTTGACACTTGTCATTTACCACAAAAACAAAGTGACTGAGTTCTGCTTCTGGACTTCCAAAACAGCCCTGAATATAGAACAACTACTTGATTTCAACAGTTAGAAACAACTTTTACTATTTACTTAAAAAATAAGGTGGAAATTAAAAATCTTAGCTGGGCCCACAGACTCCATCAACATTAAGAATACACACATTTGTCAGACATGATGATGTACCTGCTGACAGCCGAGGCGGCCACGTGTCTTACTCTTGGATCATCATCTCCCAGCATTCGTATGACGACATCATTCAAAACCCGGTTTTGCAGTTGAAGTCGCTAAAAAGAAGAAGGATTGTGCATAAAATCAAAACTGAAGTCTGCAGCTGGCAGTTAATAAGAGAAGCCAATCTGACCTTCATGTACTTATGTTTGTGTGTATAACCATTTAGAGGACTTACCCCAGTGAAATGATGATTGCCTTTGTGTAATTTTTCAGTTTTCCTCTCCAGGAAATGAACTAATCTGTAGCAGCAAAAATACAAATGTTTTAGAAGTGAGGTCATTTATTTATGGTGAACATTTGTGACGCACCACGAGAAAAAAACGATGAGCAAGTCGGCCACGAGCCGTTTTGAGTTCATTACAGATTCTGAGAGTGTGGTTTCTAAGCTTTTCATTGGTGTCATACACATAAAAAGCAAATAATATTTGAAGAAGCCAACTGTAGTTATGACTTACGCTGTTGTTGCTGCTGCTGCTGATATGATAAAAACCCACATTCCCCGATGCAGCATTTGTCAAACTTATAATCAGAATAATTGCTTTCGTAGCCATGTGTTTTACTTCAACATGCACTTTATTGGCCCAAACAAACAACTAAACCATGTGAATAGCCAAAGAAAGCCAATATGTTAATCAGAAGCTATCCCGCACTGAACACGTTGTTTTCAAACATAAAAGTTACCATTTTAAAACGGAAAATACTTGTATTTGAAGCATAGAGCGCTTTCTTTACAACTTTAATTAGCATAATTTGCAAAAATCACAAGTTTTTCTGCTTGTGTGAGGGCCGTCTTGCTACTATTTTATTTGTGGCACTTCATATTTATTAAAGACATGTCTACAGTATCAAGGGTTTAGGACACAGTTATGTGAGGGAAAAAACGGCCAAATTTTCCCACCTAAAGTCTAAATCTGCCAATGTTTCCAACAGCTCGGTGCGAACCAGCCAATAGGAAGAGTCCCTCAGTGAGAACAGGTCAACCACCAACTGCAGACCGAGCTCACTTAAAGTGCTGCTGCAGATGGTCATGATGCAGTGCTGAAACATACACACAAATACATGATCAGAAGTGCGCACGCACACACGCACGCGCACACGCACACACACACACACACACACACACAACACACAACACACAACTTACCCTCACTGCAGAGCAGGCCATCTTGCAAGTGACAGACGACTCATCATTCAGAGTTTTCCGGAGCAAAGGGACCAAATCCACCAGGGACAGAGGGTTTCCTGAAGAAGAGAAGAATCTTTACAGTTACTGCTTATTGTTGAACAATATTCAGCACAGAGGAAGCATGCACACCTGTTGCACTTTGCACACTGGCCAGCCAGGTGTGTATATTGTAACGCGTTTTGGTGAGAGCGGCCTGTATGATGGCTCCACAGAGGATGGCTGTGGCCCCTCGGATCTGAGGGTCGCCATGGTCAATGAGGCACAGGACATCACTGATATACTGCTGCTCTGCAGGAGGCACACAAAAAGAGCTAGGTCAAAAATGTAATTAAGTTAATACCTGAATTAACAAAACTAGGACAGTTAGTACAAATGATATGTTCTCTCACCATCTACAGGGACGCAATCCAGCGGCTCCAAGTAGAGAGAATTGAAAAAAGCTTCAGGATGTAAAGCTGCTGCTGCTCCAACACAGCTGACCGCCAAGGCCTTCACACTGACCCGCACCTCTTTGTCAGGGACCAAACCTGAATGAATACAAAGGAATATTACTAAAGGACGAGGACAGTCCAGGTTGAGTTTTAAATATGAGACTAAAGGAATGAGGAATACATCAGTGTTTACGCTAATTATTTTACAGCCATTTAAAAAGTTAGCAGTTGCTCTTCCATCTAATAGAAGTGTGCCAATACATTGATTGTTAGATTAATCATGACTGGACATGTGACGATTCAATAACGATTCATAAATGTTCAAAAACTATTGTTTTTCATAAAATCCAAATGACAGGAACACGATGAAAGTTTAAGTCTTGCATGTTTGAGAGAGCCTTTGGCTACAGTTACTGAGTGTGAGATTTACTCATTCGGATTAAAAGCTAACATTTGAAAGGATCCTATGATTTCAAAGTTGGCCAAGTGTTATCTGTGCATTCCTGGCACCAGTGTGTTCTCCACCGCAGGAGACGTAGTAACTGTTTTAGACAGTTTTAATGCCCTGGCATGATTTAATCATTCATTGTTCCTTCCTTGTTCCTTTATCCATCCGCCTTTTATTTAAAAAAAACCCAAATTCCACATGTGTTACGAGAGCTGATGTTGTAGGTTTTGTGTTTTTAAAGCTGCTTTGACTGTGCATGGCAAAATGTTTAGTTTCTTGTGGGATTCATGCAGCTCATTGAGGATTTTGTTTGGACATCTTTATTTTTTTATTGAATAAGATAGTTTTTTGTTAGGTCACATTGAAAAAGCTGAAAAAGATACTATTTCTCTGTTACATTTGGTGGTTAAAAACATTTAGATTGTTTGAATGCAAAGCAAAGTTTGGTTACTTTAATTAATGGACAACAAAACATATATCTTGTTTATAAGGATGTAATAGCCACAAGGTGAGGGGAAAAAAAAAGATGCGCCAAAAACCGTGATAATCGTTGAATAATCGAATCGTAGCACCTTGAATCGCAATGGAATCGAATCGTGAGGTTCCTTAGATGACACACCTCTACCATCTAAATGTGAGAGTTATTTTAGCTTGGAGGACACTCACCATTTTTCTGTCCAGTCAAAAGAAACGAAGCAGCAAGAAGCCGCACACAGTGCACAAGTGGCTCCGCCCCCTGGTCAGTGTAGTGCCCGATTGGACCTTTTATCCGTGAAGGCTGCCAAAGAACCAGAGGCAGAATCATAATTAAATTCATCAATTAAATATTTTCGTTTCCATAACAGGGACTTTACGTTACTTTAACGTCTGGTTCCAGCTCTGCAGGTTCTTCCTTTGGTATGAATCGGTCTACGCTGGTGTCAGAACCCTGCCGGTTGTGGCCTCGGCCTTCGAAAAGGTGGGGCTTACTCAGAGCTGTGACGCCACCGGACAACAACGTTAGAGGTTAATTATAGATTTCTATTGGATTAAACCTTATTAAATCAAATAAATAAATAGAAACACACCCAGTGCAGACTGAAGATAAGAAGCTTCTGGAGTCTCCTCGAGTGAAGCAGACGCTGCAGCTTCATCTTCTTCATCCTGAAGAGTCCCAATCTGCATTCCAGAGTACTGACTCTCACTCCCATCCAGGACCTTAATTACATAGAAATTCATCAATCGCCACAAAATTTTACATTTTACAAAAAAAGGAAAAAAAATAGTTTGTTTGAACAAATTCATGCCAGCAATATAAAATGGCTTAAAGCTGCTGGGGACGATAACTAACAGTTTTTATACCACCAATAAAGTCACAGTGTTGGCCTCAAATATCAATAAATCAAAGACATTTCAACTGAAAAACACAGAGAATTAATTTAAAAAGTTTGTAATTGCTGCTCTCAAGTTTGTCCTTTACTCTGCCATAAACAACGGGTTATTTTATAAACAAACTGTCGTATGACTCGACCATTACAAATCACGAATGTGGTTGAATTTACAAAAAATAAGCATGAAATATGACGAAAAGAACTTAAAAGTGACAATAATGGGTGATCATATGCAACATTAAGTGGGAAAAGTGGTGGAAAGGGTTTATAATAGGGATGTCCCGATACAACTTTATCACTTCCGATATGATACCAATATTGCAGCTTTTTGTATCGACCAATACATGCTGATATCGGATCGATATCAGCATGAATCATACATACTTTTATGACTTATTTTGTAGAGTGGAATGTTAGAAAAGGCTTGATCAAGTGATGTTACTCAAACAGAGATCAACAGTAGATTACTTTGTGAACCACAGTCACCTATGGGTAAAAGTGTTGGAGCGGAAAATTTGATCAGAGAGCTTATATCAGGGATTTGGGCGACTGTGGCTCAGGTGCTAGTGGGTCGTCTTCTGATCGAGAGGTTGGGGGTTCGATCCCAGTACCTGACTATGTGTCCTTGGGCAAGACACTGAACCCTAAGTTGCTCCCAGTGGTCGACTAGCGCCTTGCATGGCAGTCCTGTCCCACTGGTGTGTGAACGTGAGAGTGATTGGGTGAATGAGCTGATATGTAAAGCGCTTTGAGACTGCTTCAGTGTGGGGATAAAGCGCTATATAAAATCAAGTCCATTTAGCATTTACCATTTTAGATGCAGTCCGATAAAATCCGATATTCATTTTCTGGCTGATATCGGACCAATATCCGATATCAATATCAGATTGGGACACCCCTAGTTTATAAGTTCCGAAAATGTCTTGAAAGTGGAAAAAATGTGCATAAAGGGCATTGAAATTTGATGAAGTGGCAGAAATAGGAGTAATGCAGCAAAAGTGCATGAAAAACAGGTACTGCTTGAAAACTAAATGTTATCTATCATTTCCAGCAGCTTTAAACCATTCAGGTAAGACTGTCTGTATTCTGGTCAACAACATAATAGGACAAGTTTAAAAAAAAACATTCCCAACAACACGCTGGAGTCATGCTCGGGATTAATCAAATCAACTACTGATGGGGAGAGAAAACACTGAAGTGACATTATCTCCAAATATGGCAGCCAGTACCGAGAGGAAGATTGATCTTTTATTATGATCGAAATATTTAATAATACTTGTTTAAATTTTAGCACGTTAACCTTATACAGCACATGTGTCAAACTCAAAGCCCGGGGGCCAAATCTGGTAGTTTTGACCATCCAATTCGGCCGGCAGGAGAAAGTTGGAGAGAGAAAAAAACTGAAATTATTGTCCAAATTACCAAATATTTCCATTGTAGATATCTCAGCCCTTCTAAATACACAAATTAAATGAAACTCAACAATATTTGGAATTTTCCCATGCTTTTATCATATTTCCACAAATTAAATAAAAATTGGTCACAAAATTAATGAAATTTAAAAGAGAAAATCCTGCAGGGACTGATATCTTTCACTTACTGCCTAGATATTGTTGGTACCCTACATACCTTATGTATCATATATTCAGGGATGTCCAAAAGCGTAGACGGCGGGCGGAATCGCCTACTACTTTCTTTCTGGCCACCTTCTACTCTTAAACATGTTCATAGATGATTAAGCACCGAACGAATATTTGTAATATTACTTGAATATCTGTAAAAGTCACATTTTTTTATTAGCTCTGTCTGCTAGCGCATAGCATCTCTTTTTCACTGCGCAGAATAGCTGCATCCCAACCAAACACTGGGTTATCAGCACCCTCTGCTGATCCAAACAAATATCTGGCGGCTGCAACTGAAGGAAAACAATCATTCTCTCTAAATGTTTCCCCAATAATATAATAAATCTTAACATTCACAACATTACTGAATTCAACTAAATTAAATAAACATTATATTTAAGAAAGAAAAGAGTAGCTGGTAAGAATAAGTCACAGATCAAATTTGAAAAAAGTAAATTTTGAAGGGGTTTTTAATTCTTCTCTATGGAATTGAATATGTTTTTTAAAGATTCACGATCAATATCATCATGAATTAAAAGTCCTGCGTCCAGGGTACTGGGTTACAAAAATCACAAACGTAAGGGTATATGTAAGAAATATTACAACTAAATATATTACCAAATCCAACTACAAACAAACCACACAAAATGATGTTAATCATGCAGATATGTTCCAGTGCCAGACAGCATTCTACAGAGGACTACTAAGAGACCAAGCGCCCATATTACTGGTATACTATAAGTTGGTACATTTTCAACTAGAAAGATGTAAGCTGATACTGATGCTCAATTTTTTGTCATCAATATCATGGATACCAGATTTCAACTTGTAAATGCATCATGCAAAAAAAAAAAACCAGGTAAGAAAATACATCATGCTAAGAAAAGTGCTGCAAAAAAGACAGAAGAAAAAATAATGCACCAAAAGCCACCAAAAGGAATCATTTTTTATTTCGATTTTAGCCTTCTACTTCTGGACATCTCTGTATATGCATTGTGTAAAGTGAGAACTTGGGGACATTCATGCTCAAATCACTCATTTTCCCGCCTAAAATCTGCGGCCCACTTAAGATCAGACTACTTCGTATTTGGCCCCTGAACTAAAGTGACTTTGACACCCCTGTTATATAGAATCCATTACAGTAAAAGCAGTTGTGTAACATGATCACTTCCTACTGAGAGCACCTAAACATTATTGAGATGATTAGGCTCTTGAAGGGCGTCACACGGAGAAACAAAACTTATGAAAAATGAATGTTTGGTCTTCATGCTTCCACATTATCTTTTAAAAGGCAGCCACTGCAGAAATCAGGGATTCGTTTTTGGAAAGGACTCACTCAAAACAAGGAAAAAAGGTACTTGTCATGAACAACAAAAACAGGCAGGAAAGAAGAGAACAAGCTGCAAAGTGTTGACAAATCATGGGTTCAGACAAAACAAGACAACAAAAAGAGAAAAGGCCCAACTCTCTGATGACAAGCAAGCCTTGTCTGCTCAGTTCAAAGTATCCAATTGGTTGGCTGACCTTCTCACTAGTGCTAGAGGACGAGTTGGCAGAGAAGGAGGAAGAGGATGAGAAAGACAAAGAAGAAGAAGAGGAGGAAGAAGAAGAAGAAGAAGCAGCAGCAGAAGCAGTATGGAGTGAGGAGTCGCTGTCGGTGGCGTCTGGACCCTCGGTGGATGATGGTGAAGATGAGGAAGGCTCGATCACTGTAGGCAACGCAGTGTGTAACTGTGACCAAGTGAGGAGGGTAGAGGAAAGGGGGCGGGATCCATTAGAATGGACAACTGTGTGTGTGTGTGTCACGACTTCCCTCGCACAAACAAAGTAACAAAATATGCTCAAAAAACATCACTGACAATGCTTTTGTAGGCAGAGTTTCAGCAAATAAACTGACAGCAGATTAAACAAAAGTGCACAAATAGTCAGAATGTTGCAATTGTAAAATATAAAAACACATTCTGGTTAAACTAATAAGAGTGTATAATATCAGATGTGCATGCAGGAATGTGAGGGTTGCATTCCTAAATGGTAAAAACTTTGAACTGTACAACAGTGGCGGTGTAAAGGGATGGCAAGAAGAAAAAAAATCTATTTTAATTTTAAATGTGTTTGTGGTTGCATTTATAACCCATTTAGAGTAATAAAACCCAATATAAACGGACTAAAAATTTGCCAAAATATTTAATGGTCACCTTACTATTTTGAAAATGACACTTGGCCATTAACGGTGTAAGAAAAAATAAATGATTTGGCGATATTTCACCGCATCGATGCAAAAAATGTCCAAATCAATTTTTTAAATCATGTTTTTAAACAAAACAAACATTTCATTGCACCAACATATGCATAGCACGTAAACGCCCGGACACTAGGCGTCAGTGAACATATCTTAGCTTGGAAGTTATTTTCATTTACATACTGGGCACTTTTTTGAAAAATTTATTTTGGCAGTTTGATAAGCATTGTTTTTGATATCGGTACTTGAATTACAGTTAGTTACCATTTACTTGTTCTCGCAAGTTAAAATAAATAAATGAAATAAATTGTACATGTAAAGGTGAAACTTGTAATTATTGATATTGCGATGTATAGCATATTGTTTAGTATTGGGACATATTGTATCGTGACATGTGAATCGTATTGAATTGTCAGATTCATGGCAATGTACAGCCCTAATTAGGAATGTAACGATTAATCGTACGGCAGTTAAAAATCGATTCATAGGTATCATGGTTCACATCGATAATGTGAAAATTGAACCGCAGTACTTTTTCAAACAGCAGAGGGTGCTATATATTTGTCCTTGTCTTGTCCAGAAGTGGAAGCGGCGGGTGGAATCTGCTACTACTTTCTTTCTGGCCGCCTTCTACTCTTAAACATGTTCATAAATGATTCCTTACCCCTTTAGCACCGAAAGAATATCTGTAATATTACGTGAATATCTGTAAAAGTCACGTTTTTCTATTAGCTCTGTCTGCTAGCGCATAGCATCTCTTCTTCACTGCAAAAATATCTGAATACCAACCGACCACTGGGTTAGGGTTAGCGCCCTCTCTGGTCCAAACAAATATCTGATGTAAATACAGTGCAATGACTGGGTTTTTTTTAAAGTCCAATTGTTAAGGCACAAAATACATTTTCAGTTGCATTTTTAAAAAGAAAAGGAACTATTATGCAGTTTTGCATTGTTTACTATAGAACCAAAATTTAAATTAATAGGCTTCTTCATTTGTATTATTCCTTTCTTTATTTTATTAAAAATGTATTTTTAGTTAAATTGCATTGTTCTGAATAGTTTATCAAGGGATTCTTTTGACACCGAAAAATAAACGGAAAATAGTACAGTATTTTCTAGTTTTTTTCCCAAAAAAAAAAAGGAATATTTTTCAGTCATCATTTGTCTACAGTCCCATTTTGTAAAAAACAACCGCGAGAGAATTGAATCATGAACCCAGTATCGTGAATCGTATCGGGAGTTGTGTGAATCGTTACATCCCTAGCCCTAATGGCCAATGTTTTCTTTAATTCTTTCCACTGGTTCTCAATATCTTCACTCTTCAGTTCAACAAATGTTTTCTAGCTGTAGGTTATTATAATGTATTTACAGTTCTACTAGTTAAAGCTTCTTCCTCAACTGCCATAAATATGTGAAGTAAAATGCTCCGAGCATTCTCATTGGTCAAAATTGTTTCATATGCCACGTTGAAATACAATTAATTTCATTTTTTGAGAACAAGTGAATGGTAACTAACTGTAATTCAAGTATCAATACAAGTGGTATGTTTAACTGTCAAACTACATTTTTTTGCTTCTATAACAGATTCTGATAAGTTCTTAAATTATTTTTTTTAAAAAAAGTAACCATATACATCTATAAAAGTACCCAGTAGGTTTTATGAAAATAAAATTCAATAAACTTCCAGCTAAAATGCATTGAGGAGTGAGGTAGTTTAACAAGGTCTGATGTGATTCACTGACACCTAGTGATCGGGCGTTTACATGCTATGCATTTTAGCGCAATTGAATGTTTTTTTCGTTAAATAATATGATTTTTAAAAAAACGACTGACAATTTTTGGATTGATCGCGCAATTTTTTCTTACACCGTTATTCTGCGTGTTGGCTGCATTGTTCACGGAAAAGACGACGCAAGATTGATTTGACACCGAGAAAAACTAAATAAATAGAATCAGCAGAAATCCGCAGAAAATTGCCATCGCTAGTCTAAACAATGGCTGACCACACCTCCTGATAATGACACGGTAAATAAACATCTTAGATCTAGTTTTCTTTAACGTATAGCAGTAGTGGATGAGTCTGAATCTCAAACCCTTCCTTACCAGTTCTGCAACGTCTGATGGGGTGACGGCTGAATCCGGTCCTTCGGTGGTCGTTTGGGACGAGTCGCTCGGTGGAAGCGAGCGGTCGTTGGTGTCGAGCAAAGCCACGCCCTCTCCCAGAGGTCCTCCATCTGGGGTGGCATTCTCAGGTGTGGTGTAGTCCGCCGTTTCCGGGGTGACGTTGGCTCCGCCGCTGGAACTGCGACTTAACATTTCCTCATCGTTAGGTGACTCGGGGGTGCCCGACGCTGATGTCCCGCCTCCTCCCTGCTCTGATGAGGCACTGAGGTCCACAGAGTCCCCGGGCTGGAGGGAGGGCTGAGCAGAGCGAGGCTGCTCTGTAATTATATCCACCTGAGCTCCTGAGGATCCCTCTGCACCTACAACGGATGCTGAAACAAAAAGAAACAGTTTTCTTAATTCAATATCAAAAAAGATCGTTTATAAATACTTTAATAATGCATTTTTGAAACTACTTCTCACCTGTAAAGGCTCCAGTGACCTCAGTCTTGTCAGGATCATCTTCTAATCCATCCTCTTCCCCAGAAAGGATTTTACCTGGAAGCATGTCTTATTATTACAACTGCATATTAGGGCCACATTAAAATAAAATAAAACAATTGGGCACTATAATTTAATTTAACCAAGAGTAAAGCGTAGATAGGGTTAAATTGTGGAATAATGTTGACAAAGAAATAAAAATGAGTAGCACACCATTAATTTTCAAAAAGAAAATGTCAGTATATTTTAGAGAGTAATGTGAAGCAGTAGAAATGTTTGCGTTCTTTGTTAAATGCTGTATATAAAAGAAAGTACATGTGTACTGGAATATACATTTAATTTTTATCCATTATTTGAAAAAAGGTAACTCAAATGTACTTGTTGAATGCTTGCATTTCTTTTGTGTGTATTATTGAGAAAGGTAACTGTTGTGATTTATGTTGGGCATATAAGCATTTTTGCTTCCGCCTGTTTCAGCCTGGTTATATATTCTAAATTTTAATTTATATTTAAATGTTTTTTGCTAGACTGAAACAAACCAATAAACTGAAACTGAACTACGAGATTAAAGTCTTAATTTTTCAAGAATAAAATTGTAATTTTACGAGATTAATGTCATAATATTACAAGATTAAAGTATTGATATTGTGAGAATAAAGTTCTAATTTTAATAATCGAGAATAATATTGAAATACAGACAGGATCTTGTCTGTGTTGCGGTAACTCGTGCGTTATGGAAAATGTGGAGCATTTAGTGAGATTATATTTCTGTTTAGGTTTCACACATGGTGAAATACTGAGCCTTTTGGTCCATCATCACCACACTGTTATCATTTGAAGGACTTTAAAGACACTTTGCAGACGTTTGCGTTTGTTCCGATGAAAGAACCAGACTGATTACGAGCAAAGTTGTCGATTTACGGGGTATCGCGTTAGTTGCGATCACTTCAAAAACTTAGAAAATAAATACATCTGCACATTGCACTTTCACACCTCTGGACATTTTTCAGATTTTTCTATTCTGTACATTCAATAATCATGTTTAAAACTTTTTAAACTAATTTACATTGCTATTTAACTGGACCCTGGTCACTATAAACTTTGCATATTTAACACGTTGACACTTCAATCAATCAATCAATCTTTATTTGTATAGCGCCAAATCATAACCAATGGTATCTCAAGGCACTTTACAGTAGAGCAGTCTTAAGGACGGACTCTTCATTTTATGGATACACACATATGCATATATACGTATATACACATACATATGTATCCCACACCCAACATGAATTCATCACTTGCACTGTATTCTATGTTTGTGCATTCATATAACTCTTTATTTTTTGCATTTTGTTACATTTTTCTGCATTTATGTGTATTACTAAATTGAGTGTTTGTTGTTGCATGACCTTGCGGGACAGTCTTTTACATTTCACTGCACATTTGTATGAGCATGTGACAAATAAAAATCTTGAATCAACAGGGAATTCTGAGCGCTATCCCATTACGGGTTTTTTTTAGAATACAGCTTTATTCTAGTAAAATTAATCGTATATTATCACGAGGCTCATCAGCATCAGCTTTAAAATCTATATATATATTAAAAACAATTACATTTAACATTCAACTAAGGACAGTGTCATTAAAACATATTTTGCACTATTACTATTGTCTATAAATCCCAGATAAAGCTTTTAACCTCAGGGACTTAGTTGATGATGGTAAAATAGAAATTTAAAGTGTCTGGAAAAGAAAAACTGAAAGAAAAACATTGATTAAGCTGAGATCAATAGACCAATCACCTCTTGGCTTCCTAAGAATGAGTGGACTGGTGGAAGACCCTCCCCCAGCTGCAGTTGGTAGGAAAACAGTAAGCAGAAACAGGAAGTGAAGAGAGAAAAAAAGTATTAGAAGCTCAGAAATAATAGATACTAATAGGAATCTTAAATTAGAGGCAGAAGAAAAGCAGTTAAAAAGAAACAAGAAAAGCCCCAAAAGCAGAAAATACTGAAGAGTGAAACACTGGAACAGCTTGTAGGGGGGTTGGTTTGTCCAATACCAACAAAATCTATTTCCATTGTAGTTTCTTTTTTATTTATTATCAATTTAGGAAATGGTGTACCATTATCTGAGGAATTAAACTGAACAGAAATAATTACCAATAAGCTCGAGGATGCTGCCAGAGCGCGCACGGTTCTCGTGCGCGCTCTGGCGGCGAAACACCAGAGCATGTGGAATCGTGCCAGCGGTAATGAGCATGTGCAGAAGCTCTGGAGGCGGAGTCCTGAACACCTGCTGCAGCAGCTCCAGGGCGGCCGTGACCACGTTGTGATCCCAGTGCTGCGTGTAGTGTAGAGTCAGCTCGTACACCTGGAGATGCACAATCGGTTAGAGTTCGTTCACGCTCATCCACGTGCGATGAACCCACGTCTATTGTCACCTGGAGAAGCTGTTCAGGTGTCGGCTGCACGTCTGCCTCCTTTCTCATGACTCCAAAGCTTCCTTTGAGGCTGCTAGTGTTGACCTGCTGCTGGAGCAGAGGCATCAGGTAGCGAAGGGTTAACAACACTCCCAGAATCAGGTGGGTGGGGTGTTCATCATCCACTGGAATCAACAACCCTAGGGATGAGCACAAGTAGGGAAAACTGTTTGATCACAATTTTCTAAATATTGTTTGATAAGGTAGGCTTAAGTCACACAAGTCGGGCCTCCGATTTTCCATGATTTGGTGAAATCAAAAAAAGAAACTGATTTCACGTTCCGAAACAAAAAAACTTTTTCTTTCTTGTCTCTGTTTAAAAAAAATGGGTCCCAACATGACACGGAAATACCTCACATGTAAGTTTTGGGATTATATCACCATTTACACGCTATTTTTCAGCGTAAAATGATGAATGATTGAATGTCTAGAATTTTTGACAGACAATTCCACCCATAATCCCATAAGCAAGTAGTGATCATGTTATCCTGTGATTAAAAATGGGTGAGTTTTTAATTTGTTGTGATCAGAGACTAAAAAGAATGGACGGACAAGTTCCCCGGTGGAGTGAAGCTTTTATTTTTAGAGCTCCCCCTGCTGACTGGCTGCAGTATAGGTCATAAACCCCACCTCCTCAATCATAACAGATGGGATGTGAGTCAAACTGTAAAGTTAAAATGCTCGTCACATCATTTTTTTCCAAACCTAAACTCTGTTATGATCATTAGTTATTATCAACCTATATTGTGTTCAATAGGAATGTGCGATATTTTATCTTTTATGATTTACTGTCAAACATATTCTCACCAGTAAGAATATGTCATCTCACGATATAAACAATAAATTCTCATGTCTGAAATTAGCAAGCGCCACGGGTCATTTGTCCCTCAATTTAGCCAAGAATGCGCATGAAATCCTTGTTCCACTGGCCAAAACTGCCCCTGTATGTTGTCAACTGATCATTCTCTGGAGGGGAATGCTGTTTACGGGAACTCCGCAGCAAAGCCTCCGCGGCGTGCACCACCCCTCCCGCCCCCAGCTCTCACGCCTACAGACGGCGGTGCTCGTCACAGCCACCTGAAGCGACCGAGCTGCGAAACATCATGGACCACTACTTGGTTAAGACCAGATAACCATCCAACAAAGTGAACCAATCCAAGTTCGTCAGTCATGTCCACCCAAAGTTCCACAAACACGGGGACAGAGATGAACCCGTACCAACGATTATGAACTGGAAACTCCACTAAAGCTAACTATGCAAAGCTAACACACCGACACACAGACTGGGTTTAGAGCTAACGCTAACAGCTCCATATAAGGAATAGGCCAAGTAAAAAGAACACGTCTTACTGTCATAAAGCCATCGATTTGTTTATGATGAGATTTAACACTTATATGGAAGGATAAAAGCTAAACATGTCACACATTGTGTGAAATAAATGTTAGCATAATATTAATGTCACTATGCATACGTCCATGTGAAACGCAATATTTTTTAATAATATTTCACGTGTTTAATAACATTTTGGTGCCCTGCCACCCCCCATTGGCGAGCTCAGGGGTTTACTGCAACCTGAGGCTCAGGAGCCACATGTGGCTCTTTGACTCCTTTGCAATGCCTCCCTATAGCTTTAAAAAAAATATTGAAATAAAGAGGGTTTTTTTTCCTTTTACAAAGGCTAGTAATGATTGACAAATAAAATCATGATAATATTCATCTCTAGTATTATATCATTTAATACAATATTGTTTTATTTGATATTATTTAAATGTTTTTGTTTATTTATTATTTCCATATGTTACTTGTATATATATTATTTAATATTGGCCCTGAAAATAAAAGGGTATTGTTTCATTTTTTTAAGTACCGGAACGCTTTAAAAATACCGAGTAGGCACCGGTATCGGATAAAACCCAACCGATACCCAAACCTATCTAGCAGCTTGGCTAATGTTGTGTGATTTCAAGGAAACCATCCCCATGTTTTAAATCATCTGAAGCATTTAAAAAGTAAAATTATCGCCAGTTTTTGACAATTAACCCCATCTAGCTTGTTTGGTATGTTTCTGGTAATTATATAATAAGTAAAATAGAGTGACCACATTTTGATTTAAAAAAAAAAAAAAAAAAAGAGGACACTTGGGCCCACCTCGTCATACTTAAAAAGTACTTTCAACCTACCTTGTAACAACAACATCTAATATAGTATAAATAAGATGTTATTGTCCATATTTAAAGATTAATTTCTCTCTTTATAACAAAGACTAAATCTAAAATCTGTGGCGACTCAAGTCAATCACCTTTATTATGCATTAGAAAAATATCCTAAACCTTCTTTAAATATCTCAATCAATGAAATATAAAACATTGCTTCCTAGAAAGTAAAACTATGACCAAAAACTCAAGGCTGACAGAACAGTAAAAATTCATTAAATATACATTTCAATAAATTAAATTTTCAATTAAATCCACTGTTATTTAGTCTATTTTAATCTCTATCTCTCTTTTCCTCATTTTGTCAAAACAAAGTGGCATCATTAATGATTCTGTCACATGTGAGTAAAATTACCATAATGAACCATATTGGCTTTATAAAACAACTCATTATTTTTCAGAAATAAATATTAGCGTAGTTACAGCCTTTTAAATTAACATGTTCCCTGAGATGTGTTCAATGTCCCAGGGACAATTTCAATAATTAGTAAAATATTACAAGAGTAAAAACAGGACGCATGGTCACCCTAAGTGAAAGCATCTAAACAGGGGAGGATGATGAAACAAAATGTTTAAAGTAACCCTAAAACGTTATTTGGAAAACTTTAAAAAGGAAAATTGGAGGCCCCACATATTGACGTGCTGTAGATATGTCTATGAGCTCCATTAATACCCACCGAGCAGCACGTTAAGGAGCCAGGTGTAAAAGTAGCTGGTGCGTCTGGAGTGTTGGCACACGGTGACGGCTGAACTGGCTGCTGTGCGTCTAATGGTGGGGGAGCTGGACTTTAGATTGGCTACGAATGATTTTAGCAGCACCTTGAAAAAACATGTGAAAATATTAGAAAGAAAGCAGTTTCCTCCATGTATAGAAATGGAATAAAATTATTTTCTCCATGTGATCACCAACAGGGATAAATACCTTAATCTCTCCATCATTAGCAAAGTGTCCCAAGGCGGCCATTATCTTGGGCATGGCTGCAGCCAGCGTCTCTTGCACGGTCTCCTCCTGTCGCTTGGTGATTCTCGTGAGGCACGGCAAGAGGTTGACCAAGTAGGGCCTGCGCAAAAATAAAACACCAGACAGAAAATAAATAAATAAATAAAGCACAATTCACGTCAAATCAGGCCTGATGTGTGAAAGTTGGAACAGAAAATGTATCTATGCAATGAAGGAAACAAACTTGTTCTTCTTAAATGTAAGACACAAAATAAACACTTTCCTTTTTAAAAGTTTATTATATACCTGCATTTCTGTGGTCTGATGAGGTGGGCGAGCTCTGCAAATCTCCAGAGAGCTGCCCTCAAACTCCGAGAGGCACCATTCTGCAGAGAAAGGCAACAAACCACTTCAAATGTCATCTACAGAGGCAGCCAACTTTCAAGAAGGTAATTCTCTTGCATTTAAATGGGTGTTTTTTTTTATAACCTTTTTAATTTCTTTGTAGAGCTCCAGCTGCAGTCGTGGCAGGTTGGTGTCCATCAGCGCCTGAACAGAAAGCAACATTAGCACAAAAATAAATAAACTGAAGAGATATGAATTTGTTGTGCTGATGCCTGTATTTGTACTGGTGGCGATGAAAAGGTAAAGGAAAAAATGCTAAAAGGAGCTTCTTTGCTTACTTTGATGATTTTGTTCAGGCACTCGTCGGCTACCATTCGCACATCTGATTCGCTGTCGTCGCTGCAGAGCAGAAACATCTCCATGGCGATGCCGAGAAGTTTCTGAAACTCTGGAGACGTTCTGCTTTGAGGACCAAAGACAAAAGTCAGCCACATAGTATTAGACAAACAACAAACATCCACAAGGGTTTGTAGTTTACATAGATTTTTTTCCCCACCACTAAAGACTGGTGGATATGTCTATTCACTAGGGGTGTAACAAAATAGTCAACTCACAATACAATGTGAAATACGATATAAGGCTCACAATACGATATAACAATAAATTCCCAATAAAGAATAACAAATATCTAAAGATGCGTTCACTTCAGCGACTGTAGCTGCTTAAATGACACGTGAGGAGTACTTGAACATAGTCACACTTTGTGCTCACTTCATCTACCCCAGTGATGTGACGACCGAGGGGAGCAATGTAGGGAGAAACTCATTGCTGAGTAGATGTCGTGACACAGCGTCACTCAAAGTTGCTTGAAAAGTTAAAAAAATGTCAACTTTGAGCGACTCAGATCGCACGTTTGAATCGCTGGAATTTTTTGTGCCCCTTCTAAGGAACTTAGAAGTTTGTAATATCATCATTGTATTTTCAGTGGAAAAGATGATTAATATAAAAGCATGGTTATCGTAAATATATATATATATTTCAAACACTTACCTCAGTGACTGAGCCACTATGTTTTCACATATCGTCAGGCAGTGGGTCACCCTGTCCTTCTTTGTGGTAGCTTGCTCTTTCTTTCTGTTGGATCAGGAGAAAAGTTAAAAACCAATTCTAAAGTCAAGCACAACAATTAGAAATCCTTACAGCATGAAAAGCACAGTTAGATGGAATTCTGAGTGCGTCCTAACCCAGACACGAGGGCACTCACTCACACGTGCTGTCCTTTATAGGCGAAAAAGTCAAAAGTGGTGCATATTGTGCAGCTGTTTGTCAACAAATGTGCTTGTGTGGCATTTTGGATCAGCAAATTTAACCCAGAATTGTCTTTCTGGTCAGACTTTATTGACTTAAAGATATTAAGATTTTATATCGCTATGACATAAGATTTGGTCCACATCGCCTAGCCATATACTAGAGGTGGGAGAGATCATCAATGAACAGATTAATGTATTACTTGTCATTCAGACATAGTCATCAATACATACATTTCCAATAATCGTTTATTTAAAGGCTGTGGCTATCCGTAGACTGCCACTCTATAGATACACAGCGCCCCTCATTGGCCAGTTTAGGTCACGTGATAGGTGCACCACGTGACTTAAAGTTCCGTCATTTGTATTTTAGCTCATATTTTTTTTAGCTACCCCGCTAACCCTTTTGATTTAGCCCTAACCCTAACTGCTACTACTTTCTTTCTGGCCGCCTTCTACTCTTAAACATGTTCATAAATGATTCCTTAGCCCTTTAGCACCAAAAGAATATCTGTAATATTACGTGAATATCTGTAAAAGTCATGTTTTTCTATTAGCTCTCTCTGCTAGCATAGCATCTCTTCTTCGCTGCAAGAATATCTGCATGCCAACCGACCACTGGGTTACCAACGCCCTCTGCTGGTCCAAACTGCCAGCAGAGCTGAAATCAGCATCCAATGTGAAGTTAAAGGCACTTTTTTCTCTACTGCATATGATTGAGAGGGAGATTTTTGGTCATGTTGTTGATGTAATGTATTTGTTGATGATTTTAATTGATTTTACTGATGATTTTAAATGTTCTTATTGATTTTAAATGGTTGAATGTTTTATCAAGTAAAGCACATTGAGTTGCCTTGTGTACGGAATGCGCTTTACAAATAAATTTGCCTTGCCTTGCCAAACAAATATCTGACATAAATACAGCGCAATGAGTTTTTTTTAAAGTCCAATTGTTAAGGCACAAAATACATTTTCAGTTGCACTTTTAAAAAGAAAAAGAACTACTATGCAGTTTTGCATTGTTTACTATAGAACCAGAATTTAAATTAATAGGCTTCTTCTTGATTTGTATTATTCCTTTAATTATTTCATTCAAGATTTATTTTTAGTGAAATTGCATTGTTTTGAATAGTTTATCAAGGGATTCTTTTGACAATGAAAAATAAAAGGAAAACAGTACAGTATTTTAAAAATTGTCAAACGTGGGATTCGAACCCACAGTAGCGGTGAGTGCGGCGTCTTAAACCACTCGACTATCCTGGCACGATTGTGACACAGACACTTTGCGCTTATGTAGAAAAGTTTCGGAAATGTATCTCTAGTCCCGGGGCTATGGCTACGTTTGATGTACCTCCAGACACTTTCTTATTTAATTGTAAAATACTGTAGAAGCAAACTTAAATGGAAAAACAGATGTTTTTAAAAAAGGACAATTGTACTTGAACAGTTTATAATATGAAACAAACTATACTGTATATATTATATCATTCAATTATTTATTGTATGTGTTACAAGCAAGGATGCTGCTACTTTAGCACTTTTCCATGGAGTTCTACTGAACAGTTTACTGATGTACTCTGATAGTTTAATGTAAACAGCTGCAATTATCTCATGTCTGAATGCATTTTCTGTCTTTAAAAACAGCTATTCGTCACATGTTGTGGAAAAAGCGCATGAAGATGCATCGATTCATAAACAAATATCAGTCCCTATAATCGTAATCGAATCGTGAGGTGCCCACCACTAATATTCATACCTTTGAGTATATTTTAGAGTGAGGGGGAGGACAATAGGAAACGGAGATATATTAACAGGGAGAAAGTGGCTTACGAACACAGTTGCTGATGTTGATGTAGTAGCTGTTTCCATGTTAGCGTCATTAGCATCATTCTACGTGCTCACTGGCGGGCTAAGCTAGCAGAGCTAGCTCACGGCTCTGTTTTTAAACAGCACAAAACACTACTTACTGCCTCTGGACCAGCTCCTCTGCACTCGGTGGTCCTTGCTGTTGTTGGAAGGACTTCAGAGACTCAAAGGCTTTCATCAGTTTCTCCATGGTGGCCATTTTATCAAGCCAACCTCGACAGGCTGAGGTTTATTTGTGTTGCAAACCAAGCTAGTTTGCGTTAGATCACGGACAGAGCGAGCTGCTCGCAGCAGCTACACCGCCTCGTTTTTCTGCAGTATAAAGATCTATTCTGACACACTGTTGGTCCTACATGAACAACCCGTCTGTTGACAACGGGCCATCGTTGCGTTTCACTGACCAATCACACCAGGAAGTGAGAACGGTGACACTTTAAGGGAGGGGACGAGCCTTTAACGCTGATAGCCAATCAGAACGAGGGTACAAAGTAAACGACTTAGCAAACAACCAATGAATAGCTCTGTTTTTTCTTCTTTCTACTGTTCTAAAATATGTAATTGCACATTTTATATATATATTTTTTTTTAATATTTCGAAATTTAGAGGTTTGAAGAATAGTCAGAATTTTTATTCAAAGGCATATTTTTGACCCATTTTGCTAAAATTTTGTTGGTTTACGGGGTTGGCATTTTTTCATTCTCCAAAAGGGGCGTTTTTGCACATTTTATGTTGTTTTTTATTATTATTTTGAAATTTAGAGGTTTGAAGAATAGTCACAATTTGTATTCAAAGCTTGTATTTTTTACACATTTTGGTGAAATATTGTTTATTTGGTGAGGGCTGAAAATTCCATTCTTCAAAGTGGCCATAACAGAAAACTATGGAAGCTCATTCCTACTTAAGTCATAATTACCAGACAATAAGTCATAATTATGATACTGACTTATAATTATGATTAAGTATATCGTAAATAGTCATAATAATACCTTGGTTTCAACCCAGAGAGCAATCACTTACATTTTTACAACAATGCCACATTCAAAGGTTTTTATTTATCATTCATGTGCATCATATGAGCATGTACAGAATACAATTATGAACCCGAGTCCCCGTTAAGCCCTTAATAAATATATATATAAAATAGATAAACACGTACATCTTTGGAGTGGGGCCCCACCTCATTTCAAGCGTCAGTGTATAAGTGATTATTATTGTGTAGCCTATCCTTTTGTTTTGTTCTTGGTACACTATTTGCTTGAAATTAAAAAAAAAAAAATAAATTTAAATAAAAAACAAAAGACATACAAAAGCATCAGAAACTGTGTACAGGTGTACAGACATACAATGCTCCACCAGAGTTCAACAGTCTGGGCTGTCAAAGGCATTTTAATTCAAGGGCCAAATACAGACCATTCAAACACAAGTGGGCCACAGGTTTTAGGTGGGAAAACAATTAATTTCATCCATAATGTGCCCAAGTTTGCACTTCCACTTATAAATTAGACATAAAGTGATGTGGGGTGGCAGTGCCTGGCTGGAGGTGCTTAGGTTTGCCTGTTTATTGGTCCGTGGCTGGCGGGGTGGCCCTGCTTGGGCGGTTGATGGCGTCATCTCTCATCAGGGGGGCCGGGGCCGCCTCCCTGTGGAGGGTGTTGTATCGTGGTGTTGTGCGGGCCTGTGCTGGCCCCGGTGGGCCCCTCTCCTGCTCGGCCGCTCCTTATTGCGGAGGGGCGGGCTGCTCTGGGCCGGCGTGTGGCGAGGGTTGCCCCCTGGACTGCTGGGACCTCTTTGGGGCCCTCGGTGCCGCGTGCCCGTCTGCGCCATCTACCCTCTCCGGTGGCCCGCCATGTGGACAGACAGGCCTTCTACATGAATACTTCACTCACCACACACCCATACCCAACCCTTGGGGTGCTGGATGATGGGGCTCGGGATACAGGGAGCCGCCGCCTGTGCTTCTAAGCAGTGCCGCGGGGGCAGCCCTCCCACCGCAAGTTGCCCTATTAATCCCTCCAATTTTAATCACACCGCAACACACAACCTCCCGGAGGGCACAACCACCACCTCCACCCTCCTGAGCTATTGCACCACATACACATATATACACAAAGGTTTAATGGGGATTGCCTTGGGGGCACTCCCAGCGGTGTGTGGGCCAGGAGCTGCCTGTAGCGCCGGTGTGGGTGCACTGGGGGGTGCTGGCATCTCTGTTAGGGTTGGGGCGGGGTTGCTTGTTTGCTGGGGGCGGCGCGAGCTGTTCCGGTGGTCGAGGTCGCTGTCGGCCACTTGGTAGGTCTGTCCTGCTATCTGAGGACTGGTGGGTGGGTCCGGGGCACCTTTGGCTGGGGGCTGCTGTTCCACACTGGATGTGTGTCATTGGAGTGCCTCCTTCCAGCGGTGGCGGCCGCCGGTCGCTCGCGCCCTGATGGGAGGCATTGCCCTGTGGCTTGTGCTGTCCGGTGGGGGGTGGGGCCTGGGCTGCTGTCCTTGCGCCGGCTGGGACTGTGCGGTCCTGCTGAGGCGGTTCGTGGGCTGGGATGGGGGGGCGCCTCCGGGGGGTCCGGCGGGCCTGGCCGGCTGGCTGGGCCAGTCCTGGCAGGGGTTTTGCACATACATTGATTCATGATGCACTGGCATGCCTTGGGCTGTGGGATAAAACTCGTACTGGAATTAACCTTGGACACGTTGATCCCAAATACCTGTTGAAAAGGCTGGGATACACTGTGCGATTTTTTCAATCGTTGCACTCAGCTCCAGCTCCAACTGTGCGACTCAAGTGCAGAGCCCAAATGTGCGCAGCTCACGATTCATATTCTCACACTGTACGGACCGACACGCTGACACGATCTGACTGCTAACACTGAACGTTCATACACGACACGTCGGGGTCTTGTTTCCGGAAATGCAACAGACAAATTAGAAGAAGAAGAACAACACTGAAGCGTCGCCATTAAAACAGACGAAGAAGAAAAACCCGAAAGTGGAGAGACACTCGCAAATCTCAGCAAAAAGAGCTTTAAAAAAGAAAAGACCAATGTGATGAACCAGGAGCTGGCTGGACAGATGTGGCCAGTCCAGTCCGTCAATTTTACAGCGGCCCTACAGTGTTTGCGCATGTATACTACACGATGCACGACACGATCTAGCAGAGACTCGCACGATCCCACAAAATAGACGCACGAGTCGAAAATCGGCTCAAAATGGGCCAAAAATTGCACAGTGTATGCCTGCCTTTAGGTATTACCACTCACTTCTTCCCTCTGTCCACAGCCACCACCATTATACCTACACTTCACACTTGTCACCAGACTGGCTTGATTACACAACACAATAAGCACAATGTACACAACAACATCACATCTCACTCTCACTTTAAAATAACCAACTCTTCCCCACCCTTTCCATTTCCTGCCTTGAGTCTCTCCTCCCAGTTCCCTTCCCACCACCCCCTCCCCCACCACCCCCTCATCTTGGTGTAACACTGCACTCTCTCTTTAAATCCTCCCTATAATAAAGTGTTTCTTACCCTTCTTTAGGGAGGGCTGGTGATGGTCACAAAACATGCATCGCTGTCTTTAAATGATTGCACTTCTTGTAGTGTTGACCTTTGACAGCATGTGCAGACAAGGTTAAAAATATATGAATAAATAAAATAAAAAAACTGTGCTTTGATTGATTGGTTTTTTCACCATTTTTATTTATTTTGGGGAGATTTTGTTAAATGATTTCAGAAAACCTGCAGGATTTTGGAAAAATTGGATGCTTTGAAGGACTGGATTTGGCCCCTGGGCTTTGAGTGTGACACATGTGGTCTAACAGCTCCAGGAAAGACATCTACTGAGTATTTTGAACGTTTTCATGACTTAATTGTTAAAATCAGACATAAATCGCAGGACAAAGTTTTTTTTTTTAATGTTATTTTCTTTTTTAAACGATGAAATCATGATAATGTCATCAAACAGTTATCTACATAAATCCATCACCATATAAATGTTTAAGATTGTGGGAAAAAAACCAGATCACCTGGAGTAAACCCACGCAGAGAACATGCAAACTGCAACTCCTTCCCTTATTTTTTAAGTTGCAAACTAGATGAAAACCTGTTACAATGTGATCAAATTCACGACCCCACCACTATATCCTGTATATTCTATATTTACATTTTACCTCGACCCTCGAAAAAAAGCTGCTAAATGATCCAAAAATCAGGCTGAATGCTTCACTCCAATAAAAATCAATGGGATGTTTACAGGCAGTGGGGCCATGTGACGTCATCAATCATGTGATTTCAAGACGGCGGAACACAGGCTCTACAACTGTAAAGTATTCTTGTTTTTAAAATGCATTTAAATGAATATGGTGCATAATAATGTCTTGTGTAAGGCATAGATATTGTAATAAGTACATTTCAAAGATTTTAGGCCAATTGTGCGACGTCATATAGTCATCTATGTTGAATTGCCTTTGAAATGATATATCGCATGACTATTAAACAACTGTATTGTTTACTTTAATTTTGCCAAATATAAATCTATTTAAAAAAATTCTAAGCCACAAAAATCTCATTTCCCATAAGATCTTTTTGGCTTATTTGTTGTCTTTTTTTCTCTTTAACTTTTATTTAACCAGGATTGAGATTAAGAATCTATTTTCCAAGATAGTCCTGGAAACAGTTAGGTTTAGGGTTATGCTCAAGGTCCCACAGTGGGACCATTAGGCACCATTATGTGCGCCATACATGGACTTTGCTTTCTAATTTTAAACCATCTCTACTCTAAGGAGCAGTTAGGTTCATGTTGAGATGGCCCACACAGTGGATTTGAACTTGCAACCCTGTGCCTTTAACAGTCTACCGTGAACTATTAAATATCCAAGTGCTCCACAAATCATCCATGTTGCACTTTAGCATAGCACCACGTTGATTGATCAGAGCACAGAGCTGTCTTCGATCCATCTGATCAAACTGGTTGTTCAGATCCAGAAGTTCATCCACACTTTTGAGGCATCTCACCAGTTTTTCGATCACATCTTCCAGTTGTTGACTGACATTAGTCGCCCATCTCTGTGTAGAATCATTTCTATCACCGCATGAATGGGCCAATACTTTATAGTCATCACACAGTTTACTGATTTGTACTGACCATTTGACGAGATACGTCTTAATTCTTACTAAAGATCTCTCCATTTGCAGGGTTACAGAGCACTCGGGGATGCGCAGTAGGTCACGGTGATCCATATTGAGAACCTATGATCGCTCTGACAGCGTCTCGGCTTTGATTAGCGTCTGTAATGTCGTCACCAGTGACGTATTCTATTCTTGTCCTCCAATCAGCAGTTGCTGATGACAGTTGCATGTGCCCCCTGTTGGCCACCGTAGTTCTGGCTGAAGGAATGCTGCGTTCCAGGCAACTCGAAACTCTGCCCTTCTGAATTAAAACCTACAATCTCCTGAATTTCAGTGTGTTCCAGTATGGAGATTTGTGTCTTTATTATTCAATAAAAAACAAAAACAAAAAAATTTTTAATTAAAAAGTAAAATCAAAGTAAATATTTTCAATCAAAGCAAAAAAAGTGTTCAAATGCAATTTTTTGGGTTTCAATTTTTTTTATTTTTTTTGCATGTATAAACTGTATACATAAAAATTTGTGTAGAATATATATACAATGTGTATTGTAAAACTAGTAATACTTTATTTTATTTTATTTTTTTTACATATGATCTAAAGAGTCTCGTTTTGTTTTGTTTTTTGTAATGGGATAGGTGTGTATAAGCTTTTGAGTCAACCTTCACCCTTTCTGCTGATTAGTTAGACAATTGAGTGTTGTTTGTTCTGTTTGTTTTTTTTTTGTTTGTTTTTCGGAAGACTACCGAAATAAAATTCAAATTCAAATTATTATTATTATCATTATTGGTCCAACAAAGTAAGGCAACAATATGTAGCTAAAGGTGGACAACGTAAATATTGTCATATATTCTTAATCGGGGGGGGAAAAAAATGCTAAGTGAACAACTTATTTACAATTTAGAAACCTTTGTTTTACTCTTAGTTTCGTGGAATGAAAAGCTTTAAAAATATATAGGTTTACAACCCTTCCAACCCTTGCCTGCCATTGTTTTGCGAGCATTGTGGTTTGAAATTAGAAAGGGAGAAAAATATGTCCTGAAAATGTGCTGAAATGACATAGAACTTAAGTTTTACAGCTTTAAATAAGAGCATTTTTTTTTTAAATTGTAAACTTTTTTTTATTGTTAGTTTTAAACTCTGTTTAATATTTTCTGTTGCACTTTTTAATCATGTAAAGCAAATTGATGATATGCCTTGTGTATGAAATGCACTACAGAAATAAATGTGCACACTTTCAGTTATTATAACCAATAAAGAAACAAAGTCAACTGAAGTATTAACCATTGTTTGTTTCACTGTTCTGTCATTAATTTTGTCAAACCATGAAATCACTGACTGAAAATTTCCTCCATGACACAAATACCACAAAGACAAGTTTTTTTTTTTTGTTTTTTTTTTTTTTATACAAATGGCAGTGTATTGTTTCATAATTACAAATGTCAGATATGGTACAACAACCAGTGATACAACTTGTACAAGAATTAACAATGGCTGCAGTGGTTGAGCAACATGGCTGTACAGTTAGAAAAAAAAAAAAAAAAAAAAAGAAATTATACAAAAACAAAACAAAACAAAAAAAAAAAAAAAAAAACAAAAAAAAAAATAAAAAATTTCGTCTCCCGGTTTGAACGCCAACATTTGTCATTTTTCTCTTCAGAACAGTGCAAAAAACCCACAGCAGAATCTCTTGCATGTATTGGATGTTGTCTTTAGAAACATGAGGATTTCTCTTTTCTCACCCTCAACACTTGTTAATATTAATGAGCATTATATGTCACGTTTGTGGGTATTCAAACCGGGCTGGCTCAGATGCTCACTATGCCATTCATAAAAGATGTTCTCAGATACCAGTGAGATACGTGGCACAAGGTCGTCATTTACAAACACAAACCTGAAGTATTAAAACTGATACATGCTTGAGTAATAAAACATATGGATTTTTTTCCTTTTTTCTTAAAACAGGCATTACAATGCACTTAGTGCGGACATTCAAAACTGTTGAGCTGTTTAAAGTTCCTTTAAGATGAAGGAGTTTTCTCAGAATGGACGGAAAAAAAAATATGAAAGGAAGAAAAGAAAAAAAAAATGTATTAATTGGCACATATCACAAAAAAAAGGCTGTCAGTCTTCAGTAAGATTCTTAAGATAACTTATGCTGCTTTTGGTATCATTAGTAAATAAAGACACTTGTAGTCATTGTCGAAAAACACAACATAGTGCAATGAAACCAAGTGGTATTTTGTTACTGCTATAATAAGGATGTTAGTAGGAAGAAATCTCCTCTAAAACCAATGACAAAGAGGCATGGAAGCAAACAGTGTGTAGTTTGCCAGTGAGGTTGACCCAATGTGTTAGATAGATACACGTTAGAAATACATATTTTACAAGGTTTTTGAGGCTAAAGAGCTAAAAGGCTAATTTCTACACAGGCAAGCACAATCAGCTTCAGTGTGCCTGAGAGTCAATAAAAAGAAACAAAAACAAAAAAGAACACTCAGAGAACCAAAAGACTGTCAAACTAGCAACGGCTAAATGCACACGTTTGGATTACTAAGAATGGAATGTGCAACTTTTTTTTTTTCATCAGACTGAGGACAGACAACACACGTACCATTCCAAAACATGTGCGACATTTTTTTTTACTATGGCGGGAAAAAAAAAAATAAACGTTCCACCGAAATGTTCACGTTTGTAGTGGTGGGAACAGACACCGACCGCTATTATAAGACACAGAAATCCAAATGAATTTATCTGTCGTTAAACCAAAATCCCACAAAAAAAGTGGAGCTGATTCACTTGAATGCATCGGTGGTGACAAAGTTGCGTTAGCCTTACATTTGTAATTTACACACAGCTAACATTGAGCGTATGGGGGAGGGGGGGGTATTCACAGCATTAAAAAACGAGTGGTGGGATTGTATCAGAAAAGGAAGCTATAAACAGAACAAAACACAAAAAATGGATTTGAATGCCACTGAAATGCCAGTAAGACTTAAAAAAAGACGTGTGGATTTGAAATATGAATGGAATGTGAGAGAATACACATGCGTGTGAGGTTGTGGTTGCGTTCTTATGACATCCATCCATCATCTACACCTGCTGAGTGAAAATAAATGGAGCTATGAGGTTGAAGGGGGCTATTTTTTTTATTTAATTTTATTTTTTAAAACTTTATTCTGTATTTTTTTTATCACCTAAACAACTAAAGCCACAGGATCTAATTCACATTTAAAAAATAAAATAAAATAAATGCCTTACTGCATTTTGACAGTGCAGAGTCTAACGGCTGCAGACAGCACATCAAACGCACATCATCATCATCATCATCATCATCATCTAATGTGTAATGTACAAGTCCTTCTGCAGTAAAACCCTTACAGCAGGGGTGGTCAAACTCATTTTAGTTCAAGGGCCAAATACGGACCAGTTCCATCTCAAGGAAGCGGGAAAAAGAACAATTTTGACATTAATTGTGCCCTTTTTTTTTTTTAAAATAATAAAATGTCAGTCCCTGCCACATCTTCACTTTGAAAATCCCTGATTTTGTAACCAATTTTTTCTGTAATCTAAAGGAAATTTGGGGAATTGTTTGTGAGATATTGCAAGATTTGTGGGAAAAAGTTATTTCCACAATTTGCAAATTTAAAATGACTGCATTCATGTGATATAAACAAAGGTAAAACTGTGAGCCCGTGAAAACATTGTGGAGTTTCATTATATTGGTTAATTTGAGAAATATCTGGATTATTTGGGAATTTACACAATAACTCGTGTTTTCACTGTCTCCTGTGTGCCAAATTGGATGCTCGAAAGGTCCGAATTTGAACCCCTGGGCCTTGAGTTTGACACATGTGCCTTACAGGGTATTTATGAAAAACTACAAATACAGAAAGCAGACAACTGACAATCAAAGTAGGAAGGATCAGTTGTCACATTGGTTTCATCAACGAAGGAAGGAAAAGCAACGGGAAAAAGAGAAAATTGTTCTGCCTGAATAAATAAATCAATAGGAGAGTTTTAACTCCGTTTTGTTAAATTGTTGCACACGAAACCAAAGCAATCGGTCAGAGCGTTGCTGACTCAGGCAGAGTCTAACTACGGTAGTCATGTGGTCTAGTCTAATGTTCTAGCTCTGTTCTTCCTGGACATGGATTATCTAAACCATCTCATAAAGGGAAAACAAACGGAAAAAGAATGAGCAGCATGGCATCATGGTACACTGTATTAATTATCCCCTAAACTCAGCTTGATCAACAGGATTGATTCAGATCTACCTGGATTAGATTAGGATTAGATGGATTAATGACCGACGAATGGCAAGATGTTGAAACAACTGATGGAAAAACAATGCTACATTAAGAAAAATTAAAAAAGGACTACTGGTACTGTGCTTTAAACAAACAAACAAAAACAACTCCCCCAAAAACACATCATCCAAACTCATATCAAAGCAACATTAAAAAAAAAAAAAGGAAATAAAATAATGTCATGTATGCATTCAAGTGGTACTTTTATGGCTTTTTGTACAATACAACCTTTAGTGAAAATATACATCTAGACATAAATTCAAGTACAAATGTACAAAATCTTTAAACTCATACTTTTTTCTTTAATTATAATACACTTTTAATACAGCTCATAAATACAGGTCAACATTCACTGAGTTCCTAAGATTCTTGCTCGGTTGGAGTTGATGGAGGAGTCGGTGCAGGTTGGAGGGAGGGAGTGGTTTTAAAGTCGCGAAGGCTCCTCCACCTCATCGTCGCTGTAACCACCTTTAAAACACACCTGGAAGGAAGCAGACATGGCAACCCGTGGTCAACTCAGGAAACTTCTCAACATATGAGGTTTCTCCTCTAACGCCTTTTTTTATTCATCCACTGCAGACTATTGCACGCTTTCCTAACCTTTGGGGCCGTGAGACACTGGGAGGGGGAGGCGGTCTCCAGATGCCTTCAAGAAACTAGAAATATTTTTCTTTTACAATTTGAGCCCCATTTTTTGCTTATTTTCACCCTTTTTCTGCAACTACACCAAACATACCATATTTTAACCTATTTTCATCACTTTTTCTTGCCATACATTACTCCCATTTCTGCCACTTCTCCATCAAATTTAAAAACATTTTTTAGCACTTATAAACAATTTCTACCACTTTTCTCACCCAATGTCACAAATTTTGACCCACTATTGTCACTTTTACCTCTATTCACCATATTTAATGCTTATTTTAGCGAATTTAACCACATTCACGATTTGTCATGCCCATTATTTGCCAGTTTAAACTAATTATTCCAACTTTTTAAATGACGTCCCTGGCTCCTAGATATTGGGGGTCGCAGGCTGAAAAGGATGAGAACCACTGCATTATCGTATATATATATATATATATATATATATATATATATATAAAGCCCTGCTGCTCAGATCGTAAAGCTGCTGGAGACAATAGTTTTATCAAAATCAGATAAATCCATCATAAGACCTAAAAATCTAAGATCATTTGCTCGAGAAAAGAATGAAAAAGGTGGAATTTGCCACTTGAAAGTTTGTTTAAATCTCCACTGTCAACACTCTCTTATTGACATTGTCAGAAAAGTTTGGCCCATTGCATTGTGGGATGGATGTGGAGTCTTGTACACTTGGAATGTTATGATTTATGTTGGGCAAATAAGCATTTTTTGCTTCTGTCTGTTTTAGTCTTGTTATAGATTTGTTAAACTGAAACGAATAAACGGAAACTAAAACTTGATTTTTTTCCTTTTTTCCTTATACCACCGGCCGGATTCGGATATTTACGTGTTAGCTCCAAAACAAACACCGCCATCGTTTTTGCCGCAACTTTCAGTCCGTGAAAATACCAAAAAATTGTTGGGAAGTCACTTTGGGACAGTTTTTTGTGGACAAACACAAAAATTTTACGGTAAGAATGAAGTAAAAACAGTTCAACGCCACGGCTGCAACAACGAATCGATAAGATCGACTATAAAAAACGTTGGCAATGAATTTCATTATCGATTTGTTGACCTTCTCTGACCGTGACGCAGAGCCGTCTGCTTCACCTGCGAGTGTTTGTGTGCAGGCGCACGAGTGATTGTGTGTTTGAGTGTGTGCGCGCACGAGTGTTATTGTGTGTGGCGCACCATGAGTGTTTGTGTGCAGGCGCACGAGTGATTGTGTGTTTGAGTGTGTGTGCGCACGAGCGTTATTGTGTGTGGCGTACCATGAGTGTTTGTGTGCAGGCGCACGAGTGATTGTGTGTCTGAGTGTGTGCGCGCACAAGTGTTTGTGTGCGTGCACACGAGTGTTTGTGCGCGCGTGCAGTGTTTGTGTGTGCACGCACTACCAGTGTTTGTGCACGGGCGCATAAGTGATTGTGTGTTTGAGTGTGTGCGCGCACGAGTGTTTGTGTGTGCACGCACTACCAGTGTTTGTGCACGGGCGCATAAGTGATTGTGTGTTTGAGTGTGTGCGCGCACGAGTGTTTGTGTGTGCACGCACTACGAGTGTTTGTGTGTGCACGCACTACGAGTGTTTGCGTGTGCACGCACTACGAGTGTTTGTGTGTCTGCGCACGAGTGACTGTGTGTTTGAGTGTGTGCTCACACGAGTGTTATTGTATGTGCGTGCACGAGTATTTGTTTGTGCGTGCGCGCCAGTGTTTGTGTGACTTGCGTGCACGAGCGTTTGTTTGTTTGACACTTTTATTTCAGTTTAATCAGCTTAAGCAGGGTTTAAATGTGCTTTATATATAAACTGTGTTTTAAAAAAAAATTAGATGAATCAATTCATTTATTGACCGATTAATCGATTATGAAAATGACTGTTAGTTGCAGCTCTAGTCTAGGCATCCGTCAGATTAAAAAAATCCACACAATCTGCTACACTCCATAATGTTAAGGTTTATTTATAAATATAAATATATCCCTATTGAGTTGAAAAGGTCTTATTATTCTTCAAACTTTTCCCTTCCAAAAATATCTGATTGTATTGTAAAGTCAGTGCAGATGAATTCCTCACTCCACTTCACTTGATTGGACTCCGTAAGGAAATGAGGCGCCGTAGTGGGCGTGTATCATCTGAGGGAAGGACGATTATTAATGTCACAGTCTGATCTTTGACGTTATTTCAAAGTTAATCTATGCGAGTGTACAAGTTATTAGTGTTTTTTTCATGCCTCAGTGTTTAATTTGAATTCAGATCATCTCTAAATAGGTTCACAGACGGTCAATTCACAGTCTACTAAAATTAATCTGTGTCATAGATCTAGGATTTATCCTCCCACTATGAGCACACAGTGTGATCCTGCAGGAACACACACACCCAGTGACGAACCATTAGAGGTGAAGCAGGTCATGATGATCTCATGAAATCAAGGTTACAGTAGCCTTTTGGTTAGCCACCTTTTGTTTAAAAAACAGCGGCTAGCGTTGCTGAGTCACAATAGACATTATACATCAAATAAAGTCCCACAACACGCTACAAAACCACTGATTTGTTACTTTAGTTCTGGTTCCCATTAGATTCGCTCATTTATAGGAGCAAATACAGCAAAGAAGAAGAAGAAGAAGAAGAAGAAGAAGAAGAAGAAGAAGAAGAAAATAGAAATAAAAATAAATATATAAAGCTAAGGTTCCCAACCTTTTTTTGGGTCTTGACCTTATTTTTATATCACAAATGTCGGACATTTTTATTTCTTTCTAGAATAACTTTTTTGATATATATTTTTCAATATTTCTATACTGCATTTTATTTGACCTAGATTTATATTTGAGAAAGTTTAAGTATAGAATACAGTTTTTTTTTTTTTTTTTACTTAAGTTTTTCATTTTTAACCAATTACTAGACATTTCAGGGGACCCCATTTTAATTCCAGGCGATCCCACATGGGGTCCCGACCCCAAGGTTGAAAAACACTGATATAAAGAGAGATAGAGATACATTCCTTTGTTTATTTAAACCTTTATTTAACCAGATACATCAGTAAGAACAAGTCAGTGGATTCAAACCAATGACCCTCCTCCTTACCATTAGGGCAGGGTTTTTCAACCTTGGGTTCGGGACCCCATGTGGGGTCACCTGAAAAATGAAAATACATTTTTGATTTTTTTTTAAATTTATTATTCTTTATTTAATTATTCCCACACAATCTTAAATCTTAACAACTGTATTCTATCCGTTCACTTTGAGCGTCATATGATTAAATAAGTCAGACTTATTCCTACTCCTCTTTTGAACGTGTAAATGTTTGATTGAAATCTTCCTATTGTGTTTTTGAGTTGTTATATGACTTTCCTTTTTATTTATTTGTTTTTACATGTTAAAAAATAAACCAAATCAAATATTGATATTAAATAATTAAAAATTTAGTTCAGCTTAAGTGCAGTAAAAAAATATCTGTATTTATAATACAGTGTAACAAACATGTTCAAAAGAAAATTTTAGAAAACATTTTTTTTAGGGGTTGCTAGAAATACTTGTTTTCAAAAATGGGTCACGATCCAAAACAGGGTCGGGAACCACTGGTCTAGTAAATAATAATAATAATATTAATAATAATAATATTAAAAATACTGATAAAAAATAAATAAATCTGTTTTTTTTTAATGTAAAACAACAGAATCTTAACTAGATTATATTCTTTTACTTTCTCAAATATGAATCAATTTAAAATAAAATACACTATAAAAACTATATTTTTTAATTTTTAAAAATAGGGTCACGATCAAAAAAATGTTGGAAACCTCTGCATTAGGGTGTCACTTGTCTTTGGAAATAAGATTAGATTTAATTTAAAAGAAGAACAATGTTCAGAGGAAAGGAGCAGAGAATGTTAGAAATGACATTAAAGTGGGAGTGTCCAGCTCTAGTCCTGGACGGCTGCTGTCCCGCTTGTTGTGAACGTTTTCCTACGTTAACATATCATTAGCTCACATGTGTTGGAGCATGGAGACGTTAGAAATTAAAAAAAAAACACACACACATGCAGTACTGCAGCTCTCCAGGACTGAGTTTAAGCTCTCGTGGATTAGAAAAAGTAAGTCATCTCAAAGGTTATTATTAATAATCTGCTTATAAAACCATGTATGTACTCTATGTAGAGTTTGTAGAGGTTCAAACAAGTGTTTAGCAAAAGAACAGACCTTGCGAGCCAATTATTTATTATTACGTTAATGTACATTTAATGGTACTGAGAAGCTGTTGGCGTTATATTAACATGTAGTGCTTATAGTATTATTATAATTTGTTCCCTATTTTTAAACACGTCTATGTGCAAATGAATGTACATACAGTACATTTAAGGCAGTGTTTTTCAACCATGCGGGGTCGCCTGAAATGTCTAGTAACTGTATTCAAAACCTAAACTTTCTCAAATATATATCTAGTTGAATATAAAAATATGTTGTCACTGTGCACTAATTCTGGCTGCTCTCTATGTGTAACACACTTTAATAAACATGATTCATAACCATTTCTAGAAAGATATCCCGAGAAAATTGTGGTATCAAAATGGGCTCACAAAGGTTGGGAACCACTGATTGAAGATGTAATACATGTGTTTATAGACCTACTGTACTTACTGTACGTATGTGTTGATTTATGACTAATGCACATGTGTCAAAATGTATAAATGTTTGACTCATCATAGAATCTTGGTTTTCTAATTAGAAACATGAGTTAGGGTTCTTAATTCTTAAGGTTTTTAAACAAATTTTAATGTTTTAAAAAATTGTTTCTTATTTTATCATCTTTGTAATTATTTTATTAAATGACCTCTGTGTGTATTAGTCTCTAAACTTTTCTTTTTATCATTTGTAACTTTTGTCACACGTCAGCACATTTCTGTTAAGCACTTTAATCTACAATTGAATTGGTAAGAAAGGTGTGATATAAATAAAGTTAGATTGATTATTTTTATTGAAAAAGGTTTAGGTTTGATATCAAAGTGGTATAAAATGTGAGAGTTTGACATTATAATTAAGAATAATATTTTTTATCTGATTTTCACTGTCAGCAAAATCAACCCAAGGGCCAAAATTGGATGCTCTGGTGGGCCGGATTTGGCCTGCTGGCCTTGAGTTTGACACCAGTGGAACAAACTGCCAGCTGAGCTGAGGTCAGCATCCAATGTGAACATTTTTATATCCAAGTTAAAGGCTATTCTTATGTGAGGGAGATATTTTACGATTTTGATTATTTGTTGATTTAACGTTTTTACTGCTGATTTTAATGTTTTTACTGATAATTATAATGTTTTTACTTATAATTATAATGTTTTTACTGCTGGTTTTAATGTTTTTACTGATAATTATAATGTTTTTACTGCTGGTTTTAATGTTTTTACTGATAATTATAATGTTTTTACTGCTGGTTTTTATATTTTTACTGATAATTATAATGTTTTTACTGCTGGTTTTTATATTTTTACTGATAATTATAATGTATTTACTGCTGGTTTTTATACTTTTACTGATAATTATAATGTTTTTACTGCTGGTTTTAATGTTTTTACTGATAATTATAATGTTTTTACTGCTGGTTTTTATATTTTTACTGATAATTATAATGTTTTTACTGCTGGTTTTTATATTTTTACTGATAATTATAATGTATTTACTGCTGGTTTTTATACTTTTACTGATAATTATAATGTTTTTACTGCTGGTTTTAATGTTTTTACTGATAATTATAATGTTTTTACTGCTGGTTTTAATATTTTTACTGATAATTATAATGTTTTTACTGCTGGTTTTAATGTTTTTACTGATAATTATAATGCTTTTACTGCTGGTTTTAATGTTTTTACTGCTGGTTTTAATGTTTTTATTGATAATCATAATGTTTTTACTGCTGATTTGAATGTTTTTACTGCTGGTTTTATGGAAATGAAAGAGGTTAGACCAGGGGAAAGTAGGAAAATAGGAAGGAGTACCTTAGCCCCCACCCCCTCGGACAGTAGGCGGAGCACTAGCACTTGCCTCTCTTCTAAACAGGCGGTAGAAGAAGCCCCTCTTTGGTGGAGGGTTGGGTCGGTTCACGTCCAGGTCGGAGCAGAGCGTCCCGTCCGTCTCATAGACGTTGATTTCTTTGAAGCATTCCATCTCGATCATCTGCACAGGAAGGAGTAGAAGAAGAAAATACATCAGCTGAAAGTGGTATTACACATATAAAGCACTAAATCACATTACTGGCTGATTAATAACATTTAAATAGTGTTTATCAGGGTTAGGCTCAATTACATTTTTTAGTTACAACGACGTCTTCAATTATCCATGTTCAATTACAATTCAATTATGATTATGGTGACCAGCATTTTTCCAATGATAATTACATTCCAATTATTTATTATCCTCAGAAAGTCACAATTACAATTGCATTCTCAATTACTGAATTGCCATTACCGAGCCTGAAATACATAATCTAATAAAAGTTAACCTTCCTCTTGTGCTAGCTTTCTGTTAGCATCTCTTATGATAACGGGTCCTAAATCAGCTGTAAAATACACTAAAAACAACAAATATCTATCATCAAATTTATTTCCTATCTATTGGTTAAAATTGCTATGTTTCCTTATCAATGAAAATATAGGTTTTAATATATTTGGTGTGGGCATCTGAGCTTTTTTGTGTCAGTATAGCCCTCGATTTAAATTTTTTTTAATGGTAAAATGTGTGAAAACTTGCTATGAAACATATCATAACATTAATTACATATATTTTTAGAACTGTACATAGAACTGTAACATGGTTCTGCAGTTTTGGGTTAAATTAAAATGGACAATTATTATGGTAATTACAATTATGAAGTCAATTATCTAAACTCATTTACAATTTAATAATAATTACGACAGCAGCAGATTTATTAAAATTACAATTACGCCATAATTGTATTTAATTATCAATTACATGAATTGACCCCGACCCTGGTATTTCTCCACTGTGTGGCATCCTTGAGCTAGTATCAACAATGACATCATCTCCTGTCTGGAGCCTGCAGTACCTCTTTCTGCCACGGGATGGAAACGCTGCCTGTGACGAACTTGTGGTAGAAGTCGTCGTCTGTGGGGTCGAGATTCACGCCTTTGACTGTGGAGAACTGTTCAATGTCCAGGACGTCTTTGCAATACACAGCACGAGGCTGCAAAAATGAATAAAAACACAGACTTATTACATGTGTGAGCAATAGGATATGTTACGGAGAGAAATAGATATTTGATCATCAGTAAAAGTCCAAGTTTACAACAGTGAAATGGAATTTTCCAGTAATTAGAAGAAATAGAGAAAACAAAAGATGAAGAAAAAAAGAGGAAATGTATAAAAAGTGTCTTCGTTGCATCATCTCTGTGCAACAAAATGAAATAATTCCAGCATTTTCATTTAGCCTTTTTTTTTTTTAAAAAAAATAATATGTTAAGGTTTTTCCAGAAAATGTACTTTGATCTCGTGACACGTTTCGACTGTCAACTGGCAGTCTTCCTCAGGGGCGTCTGCTGATCGCTTTGATGTGTCCTCCTGAGTTTTTTTATGGGCCACATCTGGGACTCTCCCCCTCTCCAGAGACAATCGGGCAACAGGGCGTGGCCAAACTGACAATTCTGTCAGGCTGGCTACGCCCAAAAATAACTCATAAGGACACATCAAAGCGATCAGCAGACGCCTCTGCGGTAGACTGACATTTGGCAGGTGATCAAAGTGAATTTACTGAAAAAAAATTGTCAAAATAAAAAACAACCTTAACATATTAAAGAAAGGAAACGTAAACAGGTGAAGCGTCTAAAACATGCAGGACAGGAGTTCTCCAGGACCAGACTTGGGCACCTCTGCACTACTCCAATGTTTTCCCACTACAGAGAGCTTTTTAACACCTTTAGCAATGGTTCGGATGTAAAAATGGGCAACATTATCGGCCTTAAATTGTAGTATCGGTCGACATTTTTGTTGGTTTTCCACAGATATTAAAAAAACGATATGTGTTGTTGTTTGAGACAACATAATAAAAACTAAAATGAGACTTTTTCCAATACTAAAGATAAATAAGCATTAACATTTTGCACAGGTGATGTTTTATGTTGAATACATCCAATGGAGACTCTGATACAATACCGATATTGCAGCTTTGCGTATTGGCCCATACCGATATCAATCCAAATCATACATACTTTTATGACTTATTTTATAGTGTGGAATGTTAGAAAAGGCTTGATCAAGTGATGTCACTCAAACAGAGAACAATAGTCAGCAACAGTAGGTATGAGAAAAACTGACCAATTTATTATTAACCAATTGGGTTACATAAACTTTAACCTTCAACATAATATCTACGGTATTCTACAATTGAATAAATATAACATAATATATATCGGAAATTTTAGATGCAGTCCGCTAAATTCCGATCTTCGTTTTCTGGCTGATATCGGACAATATCCGACATCAATATCAGATCAGGACACCCCTACCAGTTTTATTATATATCTCTAATAATGCTGGGGGGGGGGGGGGGTCTGTGATTATATCAGTATCATTCAATATTGAAAATCGAATATTTAGTGTCATTTAACGTCTCAAATTAAAATGACTTGTAAGTGCAGCTCCTGTTTCCATGGACGCGAGACCATCACCAACAACCAAACCTGACCTCCTGATGTAAACGCGTTACGTTAAATCAGTGAACATTCATCTACAGCTGTGTCTTTATCAGCTCCTCTCGTCCGCCTGATTTCACCCTCAGCTCATTTAAAAAACATTTCTTTCCATCACACTGAGGCCTCGCTGTGGCTGTTTTTCTTCAGCGTTGCCCCAATGACCCCCAAATGGCCCGAAATAGAAATGTAGATAACACTATCTATTTTCAGCTATTGATTCAACCTCTCAGGTCAGGCACACGCTCACTCACTCAGTGTTTGTGAAGCTGCAAACGCTACGGTTTTCTTCTCTAACTGCTTTATGACCTCAGCGAAGGGGAAAACAGCAATAAACTGTTTATCAAATACAAGGCGAAACGCTGGTAATCTGTTTCCCCACAACTGATAAAAATGATAAATGATAAATATGTATCTAGGATGTCACACAGTGGTATATGTGGCCTGCGTTTTGCAGGTATAGAGCTCATTTATTTATCTAACGCAGGGGTGTCAAACTAGACCACATTTGGACACTGAACTAAAAGGAGATTGTGTTGCAGATTATAGGTGGAAAAATGAGCAATTTCTACATGAATGTGCTTTTTTTACACTTCCACATACAATTGACATGTATATAATGGCATAAAATATACCAATACTTAATAAAAAAAAACATAATAAAAGGTATATATTGAGATAGAGTATATTCATGCCACACTATATTTTGTATTTAAATTTTAATTAAAGAAATTTGTGTAGTAAATATGAAATAGTCAAATATTAATATTATGTACATGCATGTGTATGTGTTTAAATGTAATATGTACATATGTTTGATGTGCATGTATAAATTGTATATATAAAACTTTGTGTAGAATATATATTCAATGTGTATTGTAAAAATATTGATATTAGTCGCCTAATAATTTTTTTTGGTGATAATATCGAGAGCCTTGTTTTGTTGTTTGTGATGCAGTCGGTGTGTATAAGCGTTTGCTTCAACCTACACCATTTTGGCTGATGAGACATTTGAGTGTTGTTTGTTGTGTTTTTTTTTTCTTTTTTTTTCTGATAACTGCCAAAATAAAATCCAAATTAAAATGTGTAAAATATGTAAGTAATAAGTGACAGAGTTCAGTCCCTGCAGGAGCTTCACTTAAATATCCTTTATTTATTTATTTATTTTAGGATCAATTTTTTATTAATTTAGGGAAACGTGGAATAAGATGCTAACAGAAAGCTAACACAAGAGGAAGGTTTACTTTTAATAGGTTATTTATTTCAGGCTCCGTAATTGTGATTAATTGTAATTGAACTTTATCAATCAATCAATCAATCAATCTTTATTTGTATAGCGCCAAATCATAACCAATGGTATCTCAAGGCACTTTACAGTAGAGCAGTCTTAAGGACGGACTCTTCATTTTATGGATACACACATATGCATATATACGTATATACACATACATATGTATCCCACACCCAACATGAATTCATCATGGCGGCAAGGAAAACCTTCTGTTAAGCAGCAGGAACCTTGTGTGGATCCCATTCCTATGATGAACAGCCATCCACGTTATGCTGTGTTGGGTGTGTGCAGAGGAAAGGGTGGAGACAGAGCCGCTGAGACTCTGTAACTCCACACTGAGGATCCCACGGACCTGCAAGACAAAAGCCAGAAGGAGTACAGGAGCAAACACACAAGGGAGTAAGCAGACATAGAGGGAGTGTTTGAAAGAGGAATGGGACCCTCTCCGGTCCCTCTCTAACCTAAATGACCTCTCTCTTAACGCCCTCTCCAACCTCTCTCCAACCGAGCTTTTACTTTAGTAATTAAGAACGTAATTGGAATTTACTTTCTAAGAATAAAGAATAACTGGAATTAATTTGTAATTGTAATAAATGCTGGTAACTGTAATCAAAATTGAGTTGTAATTGAACATGGGTAACTGAAAATGTAATTGTAACTGACCACAACCCTGGCCCAATGGAATGCTCCAAAGGGCCAGATTTGGCTCCAGGGCCTCGAGTTTAAAACATGTGATTTAAAGGTGTGATTAATCATAAATGATCCACAATCGTCATCTTCCTTATTTGACTATATATTTGACTATATGTTTGAGGATGTGTTTGACTATATTCACTGATGTAATTGCTGTGAAGTAGAGCTTCTCATTTCTTCACAGAGCTACTGGATACACCCTGATCACATGCTTTCTGTTTATTTGTTCCAATGGCATTTCCTGCTAAGTGCGCGCACTGAGTGCTCGGAGCTCCTACGTCTGGGCTGAAGGGCGGGTCCAGTATGTTGGCCTCCAGTCGTTTGAAGTTGATGTTTCTGAAGATGGGATGCTGCTTGACCTCGATGGCTCCACGACCCTGGCAGCCTAGTCTCTCCTTAGGGTCTTTGGCCAAGAGCTAGGGGACGCAGCGGGGGGGGGGGAAGAGAGGAAACAGGGAAAGAGATGTAAACATTGGTCAACATGGGCCACATACTGCCCGTGTAAACGCTCAGCAAACACGATATGAGACGACAAGGGAAATAAACAAAACAAACTTTAGATGATGAAAAAATGACATTAAAAAAATTAGAAGATAACTTGCAAAAAATTGATAAAATGTCCTCTGAAAATAGACAAAGTAGACTATACAATTACATAATTTCACCCAAAGATGTGTGACAAATAGACACTTATACTTTTTATTTATCTTTCTATCTTTTTTTGTGTTTTTTCCTCTTTTTTTGTTCATTGTTTTCTTTGTTTGTTCTGTTCTGTTAAAAATAAATAAATAAATTGCAGTGTACTTTTGATGACATTTTACTTGTTAGTTAATGCAATAAAGTAAAAAAGAAAAATACACAAAACAACAACAGAAATACACATATATAACCAAAATACAGACAAGATGTCGCTATTTTGGTTAATTAATAACAGATACGTATAGAATAACGACAAAAATACACAAATATATATAAATACAAACAAAAATATATAAAATCACAACAAATTTATAAAATATTAACAAAAATATATAAAATCACAACACAAAAGCATAAAATTAACCAAAAGTTGCACAAGTCAACTAACAAGAAATTCTTATTTTCAATGAGGCTTTCCTGGTTAAATAAAGGTAAAAATGTTTTATATACGACTCGAGAAAAAATAAAATAGTGACTAGAATGAAGTGTCAAACACTTTTGTGCTCAGTGACAAAAAAGCAGAATCTGGTTTCTACTATGTAAACAAGAGCTTAGCAGGCTAGCAGCATCCTGAATACAGTAACATATACAGTATTTATATATATATATATATATTGTACATGGACTGATATGCAGACATGGAGCTGTGAGGAGGTGCAGATGTTTGTAGATGCTTCAAGAAACTCACAGGAATTCAGTAAAACTCTGTTAGTGGGAACACGACCAGAACAAGAGTAAACTCCGCCCCCTCATTCATAATTGTGCCAATCATCTTTGCACCAAACCGACATAAAGCAGCCTAAAGTCTGTTCATGTGACTTAAAGACCAGACCAACTTAATTGTGGAATTTTTTATTCTTAGAAAAGTCATGTGTTTTCAAACTGCTTTGGTCTGATACCACATAATCATTTTAAGGCAAAACAATTACACAAATGAGTAATTTTCCCTCTTTTTTCCCCTTAATTTTGAGAAAAACAACCTTTTTGTGTCATGCAGACTCTCAGCGCAGCTGGGCTCCATTTACAACTCACCAAACCACGTATGAGCACATTTATTTCCTGTATCTGATGCTAGCAGTGAGTTCTTTTCAAGCTTTTGTTTGATCGTTCTTTCACAGTTCCTCCCTGTCCAAAAAACTTGTCACTGAGATGTTCTCATTCTCACCTGTCTGCAGATGTCCTTTGCCTCCTCGGAGAACTTGTCTGAATATTCCTCCTGGTCTTCGCGCACTCTTCGGTCCACCTCTTCCCGTTTGACGCGCTCCTTCCGCTTACGGAAAGGCGACTGACCCTGGATCATCTCAAAGATCAGGCAGCCCAGCCCCCACCAGTCCGGACTGACGGTGTAGCTCTCGTTCTGGATCACTTCGGGAGCTGCAACCAGGACAGAGAGGCAGAAGTGAGATGTAATGGTGATGAGGAGAATAAAAGAGGAAGGTGAGGAGGTAGGTACCCATGTATCCGACTGTTCCAACTCTGCCTCGTATCGTTTCCCCTTCAGGGATCTGAACTGCAAGGCCCAGGTCGGAAATACGGATGTGACCTGAAATAAACAGAGATAGGGTCACATATTTAACACGTGTGGTTTGATACTAGGGGTGTGCATTGCCATGAATCTGATGATTCGATATGATTCACAATGCGATATATGTCGATAAATTCTGATACTAAACAATACGATTTACATCGCGATATATCACGATTTCAATACTTACAAATTTTGAGAACACTTTACTACCTAACCTCATTAGATCCCTCCACCTAAAACAAAAAATGCCAACATAGCTCCAAAAGTGTCATAATTTAGCAAATATCACTTATGGACAGCCTTTATTCTACACTAATGATAGCGTAATGTCAGCCTTCTGTATAAAACTTCAAGTAAAGTATTACCCAAATTCCACCTTTACAAGTACAAAATGGTATGAAATACTATTTATTTCATGTTTTTTTAAACAAGTAAATGGTAACAAACTGTAATTCCTGAGCCAATATCAAAAACAAGTGGTTTGTTTATTAAACGCATTTCATACACCAGGCAACTCAATGTGTTTTACATGATCAAAGAGTGCAACAGAAAAAAAATCAACAGCTTAAAAATCATTTAAAATCAGCAGCAAAAACATAGTCACACTCAACCGTCCCATAATGCATTGCATGCAGAATGTAAAATCACCCTGTGACCGGTGTCACGGTCTGAGTTAACCTCCGTACTGGGATTATAACCCTATCCTAACCCTAACCCTAACCTATTTCAGTAAACATATGAAACAATTATCAGTTCACTTTGAAAACAAAAATAAACAAAAATTAATATTTTTTCGAGCAAAAATTCATTTTTCGGTAGTGCGCATGTGCGCGTATGCCGGTTCAAGCCTCACCTGGGCCGTCACTGTGGGATGTTGAGCAAGTCCCTTAACCCTGAACTGCTCCCCAGGCGCCGCAAAAAAAATGGCTGCCCACTGCTCCTCAGGGATGGGTTAAATGCAGAGGAGGAATTCCATTAATGTAACATTACATGGCCAATTAAAGGCGAAAGCCCCGATTTAATCTTTAATCTTTAATCTTTAATATTCAATCTCAGTACAATGTGAACTCAGTACATGACACCGGCTTCAAGCTAAAAATCAAACATACCCTTTTCAAAATAAAAGCATCTCTTCTTTTCTCCCATTAGTTTATTTTTTTTTTAAACTCTTCTATAAATAGGGCTCTTGTTTTGAAGTTGACTGAAAGTTTTGTCAGTACGAGGGTCTGTGAAAATCTCAGAAATGTCGACATGAAATGTGTTTTCGTGAGTTTTATTGATCAAATGAGCACATGTTGATATTCTACTTGGTCACTTTCTCACTTCAAATGTTTTCAGAACTTTCAAAGGTGTAAAATCAACAGAGATATTTATCCTCAGTGTGAACAAGGTTTTTATCATTGTAGGTTCCAAATGCATCTTGGGAAACTTGGAAGTATACTTCAGTGGGAACGCTCATCATCCTAATCATACATATAGTTTATAGTACACAGTATATACTCATTGAGTTTGTAGTGTATAGTGCATTATTGTGACATTTCGAATACAGCCTAGATCTTACAAACACATGAAGCTAAACCCTTCAAGTATCATTTTTTGTAGATTATGAAGAAGAAAGAATGTTGAGGACGTACCACGATCATCGAGGAGGATGTTTTCTGGTTTCAGATCCCTGCAAAGGAAAAGCTGCGTTACACACAGGAATAAACAGGAACTCGTGGTTGTTTAAAAATGCATGAAAAGACAAAAAATAAATAAAAAATGACCCAGTGGTTTGTATTATTCACTGAGTGTGATTTTGTCTCTTTTTAGCGTCTTTTAATGGATTTACCTTTTCTAAAGAATACGTTTTCCTTCCAGATTTCAGGTCAGGTCATTACTTCCCTTGTTATCAACAGTGCACATTCAACGGCCTGTTTTAAATACAGTTCCCTGCAGAATACATGAGTACTGCTCATTTTGGCAGTGTAGTACTTTAATCTCATCCCTCATTCCAGTTTTAACAATTCCAGGCAATAAATCTGTTTTCAAACGGTACTTAAAAAAAAAAGGACTCTCCAAATGCTCTTTAAACTAAAGTACAATGAAGAGCCAAAGGATTTGTTAATACATATGTCTTGTGGGCTGGTGCCAGCCAGTATCAGTATGTCAAACTCGAGGATTGCGGGCCAAACGTGGCCTCAGAGCAATAAATCCAGCCCACGGGATGACTCGCACAAAGAGAATAAATCACAAGGGAAACCAAATACCAAATAAAATCCCACATAAGTCAAATCCAGATGTTTGAAAGTCATTTCCTGATTGAAACTCCAATGGAATGAGATTGGCCCCTGAAGTAAGAAGAGTTTGACGCAAAAGTTGTGCTTGGATGTCTGATTGATGTTAAGGGATGTAAAGGTAGACCAGCACAGTCCGATCCAACAAAAAGCTTTTTTTTAAATGATTAAATCATTGAAAACGGATACACAGAGCAGAGCATCAATGGTTGCATTGTCTCAGGTTCTGTCGCTGCAGTACAGAACCAAATCTATCAATACAAGTGTTCAAGAAACGCACTTAGGCTACAAATTCTCACCTAAATCACATGGATGACTGAAAGCAAGCCAACGGTGGCCCGCCAATGTTCTGAAGACCTTTGAGGACGTCCTTTGACATTCATAGCACTTCCTAAGCATTATTGCAGCCCCTATTCAACCCATAATAGAGACAGAATATCCCTAATGACAGGAACGAAGCAAACGTGCTTCAGGATTGTTCAGGAACATCTTCCTGGTGTTGACTTTGAGACTTTGAGTTTCTCAAAACTTGGTCCAACCAAGCATCAGTTGGACAAACATGATCAATCCATGGAGAGAACTTACACAACCTAAAACAGGGGTGTCAAACTCCTTTTAGTTCAGGGGCCAAATACGGAGCAGTTTATCTTAAGTGGGCAGCAGATTTTAGGTGGTAAAATATGTAATTCAATCATTATTGTGCTGTAGTTTGCACTTCCACCGTATAAATAATTGATCGAATATGTAACGCATTGATATCAAAGCAATAAGTGACTCATATCAGTCCCTGCAGGATCTTTACTTTCAATTTATTTGATTTTGTCACCCAAAATGGTGAAATTTTGGGGAATAATTTTAAGAAAATTGCAGGATTTGGGAGTTATTTAAACAATTTTAGATTAAAAATGAAATGAAATGAAAATGTGAGTTTCATTGAAAATAATTTGGAGATATCTAACTGAAATATCTAAAATTAGTTGGTCATTTACACAATGATTCATGGTTTCTATGACTTTTTTCCTTTCTGCTGCAGGCCGAATTGGACGCTCTAAACGGCCGGATTTGGTCCCCGGGCCATGAGTTTGACACATGCGACTTAAAGGATCTGCTCCTAAACTGTGCCAGATCAAACAGTCATCAGAGACCCAGTCCAGGGCAGAGCTGCTTTATCAGCAAAAAAAAGAGACCAATAACATTTATTAACCAGGTGCTCATTTTCCTATAGTTTCCTGCAGCAACAAAGATGACTTTCTGCACATTTTTGCAAAATTAGAGGATCATTTTTTTAAACTAGAGATTGGAGAGTAGATATTTATGTTTTTAACTATAATTGATTGATGTTTTAAAATGCCATTTTTTTTTTTTGCATCGACTCCAATTGTTCACGTGAGTGAAATTCAAAATGTTGTTAAATAAAAATAATAATCAATATTTGAGATAAAATTCTGATATTTTCCAAACATCTTTTAAAATGTATCAAAAATCTTGTCTTTTTTATATTTACATTGAAAATGTATTTCGTAAAACTATATTTACAATATAATTCTACTGTACTGTAGGCTAAATTTGTGATAAATCAAAAGTCTGTGTGGATAATTCGTTTAAAGATGTGCTGTAGAAAGTTTGGTGTCACTTGAGCAAAGATTGTGCAAGGGTTAATACGTTTTACAGTTTTTAAACAAAGCAGCATTATGGACTTCATAATTTGTGATAGGTCTGTGTGTACAAAAGTGTCTTTAGTATTTGGGTTACATTTTGGTGAAAGTTGCAAATCTGTAGCTCATTTGGTTGATTTGTTGTGAATTTTCAAATTTTTTAAATTTAGAGTCTTGCTGTAGAATCTGTGTACCCTTCGTTCTTTGGTTATTTCGTTTCAAAACCAAATTAAAAAATAGTTATAATAATTGTTTTTATTAAATTAAAACCAGAAACAGGAAAACAGAAAAAAACAAATACCAAAAAAAAACTGTGTATTTCTGATTGGTTTTAACATCACAATAACAATGGCAACACATTATATTGTTTTGTTTGTCTTTTTAAAAAAGCGCAGTTGATTCTATATCTATACCGGTGTTTAAGTAGCGACCATTATTACTGGCGACCGACTTCCGGTAGCGTGACTAGTTGCTGCAGCAACCGCAGATGTGGTCAAAGAGGACCAGGGTACTGAGCTGCCCTTGTCGATGCCGGGTAGCTTTTATTTATGTTGTACAACTGTTTAAAGTGTTGGTATGTAATTGTGTTTGCAGCTCTGTGTGCGGACACGTCTCATGTATTATCAGAATCAGAATCAGAATCAGAAATGTTTTTAATGGCCATGTACAGTTTTAAGGACAGTACAAGGAATTTGTCTTGGTAGTTGGTGCACAAAACAAACAAAAAAAAAAATAAAAAAAAAATAAAAAACCAAAAACCAAAAAAAAAAAAAAAACAAAAAAAAACAAAAAAAACAAAAACAACAACAAGGGATTGGACCTTTGAGCAAAATTTGGTGATGATGAAGAAGAAGAAGAAGAAGAAGAAGAAGAAGAAGAAGAAGAAGAAGAAGAAGAAGAAGAAGAAGAAGAAGAAGAAGAAGAAGAAGAAGAAGAAGAAGAGTTACAGACGTAGTGCTTCGTTCCCACTAAGCTCACCTGTAAACTATCCTCTCACGGTGCAGGTCTTCAAGGCCACAGCATATCTCAGCAGCGTAGAAGATGGCCCTTTGCTCATCAAAGCCAGAGTTGCCCATGTTGTAGATGTGAAACTTTAAGTCGCCACCATTCATTATGGTCAGAACCAGACACAGCGCATCCTTGGTCTCATAGGCATAAGCTAGACAAACCTAGATCAGGAGGGAGGGAGGAGGGAGGAGGACGAAGGAAAGAAAGAGTTGGGATGAAGAAAAAGAAAAAAGACACACAGGAGGGAGAAAGAGAAAAAAGTTTTGGTGAGAGACAGAACTGGCAAAACAACAACCATTTCTTCTTTTCTTTCCTTGCTTGGTGTCTGAAAAGAATAATCCGTTATTGGAGAGGGAATCTCAGGAATGTACACAAAGATATCACAGATTTAGAAAACCAGCATTGCTCTCAAATCCCCATCATCCATCTCTCTTGTCTTCCCATTAGCCTTTCCTCCTCTCCCTACTCGGCAGGGCAGTGACACACGGGTCAGTGTGTGTGTGTGTGTGTGTACATGTTTCTGTGTACGAGCAGGAGGTCAGTGTATTCTGGATGAATCCCATCTGCTGCCAACCAAGTCTTTTGAGGCAACAGAGGGAATGTGTGATGGAACAAAGCATTTAGCACAAACACACACACATACACACATTGGCTTTCATAATACGCAGTTTTAAATATAAATTGTTTAAACAGTTTCTGGTCCACCCTCATCTGCATATGACAGCTTGTTTCACTCTGTAATGGATCAAACTGTAACTTTACGTTGGACATAGTATGAAAATAGTTGAATCACTGTGACCAACGTGGACAGAAGTCTGCGTCTGTCAGAGTTTTAATTAATCGCGCAGCAGCAGCTGAGTGATCACAGCTGCTGCTGCATGACGCACGAGTCCCTGTGGCTTCAAATGTAACTAAGTCCATATTTCTAGAGCAATATAATGTTTCACCTTATCGGGGCGCTGCACTTATTCCAGGGTTAGAAGCGCGTAAGAGGAAAAGGACACGCACACCGGAGAATGCGCGTAAAGCTGGATTTGAATGTGAACACCCACATTTCAGGGCTGCTCTACCCACAACTGGGATGGAGGCGCGCAGTGACTGACTTCAGTACAGAGGGAGAATAGCGTGCAGCCAAAAACAGCGCCGCTGCACGGCTTTTTGGACTTAAGCACATGGGAGAATAGAGCCCTTAAAGAGTAACTAAAACCCCAAAACTCAACATTTTAATCAAAGTATTACAATATTTCAATTTGGAGTATTTTGTTGTAAAATGTCAGAGTGACTGCCCTCTATGGGTTGAAACCTGGCTATTACAAATAATTTTTGCCATTGGCTGAGAACAAGATCATGTGACGTTTTGTGACATCATTGTCTGTGCCTGATCCTTTGGGATCCTTTCAACGCATGTGCGTAGGCTACGTCACTTCTTTCACTCGCAATCTTTACGACTCTGGTGTTTTTAATTGTTAATTTAAAAAAAAAAAAAAAAAATGACAAACCATCGCAAGACAATATATTCAAAAACGAATCAAAACACACTACACAACATTAACAACCAAAAACCAAACAGAAAATAAAATAAAAACCAAAACAAATGGAATTAACTCAAAGCATACATTTGTAATTATTTTTAAATAGCAACCTTTTACATAGTACATGAACTACCGGAAAATAGGCCCATCGGATCTAGACGCGTTTCAGGCCCGTGAAAGGATTGGGCACTGACAATCATCTTGCATCACAAACAAAGCACTATTAGCCCCGCCCCATTTAAAAAAAAACTAGCACCTGTGGGCTGTACAATCTGTGGTGAGTAGGTTGGATTGAGAGAAGAGTAAATAGAGGGGAATATTGAGTAATTAGTAGCTAGTTAGCATAGCATAGATTGTTCATTGGAGATTTTAGAGTATAGACTTTGAATGGATGATTTTGTCCAATATAAAAGGTAAATGTTGTCCAAAGGAATGCACGGGCCACTGAAAGCTAAACAGAAGATTGCATGAGAGAGATAGAGAGAGAGAGACGAGAGGTTTGAGAGTGCACTTGACTATTCTCTCCTTCCTGGTGCTGTTTGGTCAGTGTTGCATAGCAACAGAGCAGCTAGGTAGGAAGGCACATGAAGAGTCATCGCTTCTGCCTGCAGCAAAGAACCAACACACACATACATGAATATGTAACACACACACACACACGCACACACACACACACACACACGCACACACACGCACACACAATATGCCAGGCCCAGGTGACATAAGCTGCCAGTTTAAGGTTCTCCAACAATCACGTGTTTCAAGTAGCATGCACAACAAAAAAACAACCATTTTAACTAAAGTTTGGGTGTGTAAACAGAGAATGGAGCAGAAGATGGTGTGTAGAGACTCAGATTTTCTGTGATCTTAGAAAACGGATGGAAAAAACTGAATTCAAGTTTGAAAACGGAAAAATCAATTGACCTGTTAGTTTTTTCTATCTATTAAAATAAGGAAATGCCTCATATGCATTATTTTGGATTAAAAAAAAAAGCGTTTACATGTGGTTTTTCACTGGGGACCGAATGTCGAGAAAATGTGACAAACGAACAAGGGTCACTTAGGATGTGGAGATTAACCATCACGAATCGGTATCTAGACACAAACGTGTGCGATGCGAGTGTATCGATTCATTCAGTGTGCATCGATACAATTGACGAGTGAAATCGTTCTGCATCGGTCACTGCGTGCCTGCATCGGTAAAATCCATGCTTGCATTGATTTTTTTCGTCCATACATTTTCTGACCCGCTTGTTCCTGTTTTCAGGGTCGCGGGGTGAGGCTGACTGTCGCCGGAACGTCTTCTTACATCGATCCATCTCTCTTCTGAGATGTTTCTGGGTTTGTTGGTTTGTTCCTGCTGTCGGCACTAACAAGAACTGACACCCAGGCCATTTCAGGTGGCAGTTCTCGTGACAGTGTTCAGTTTAGAGAGGCAAAGGAATGTTTTCATTTACTCATCTTTTAATTGTCATTACATTAAAATACGGGATATTTACGGGAACAACTAATACGAGACAATGGCGGGAAAGAAGAGTAAATTACGGGAGTTTCTCTGCCAAAACGGGATACTTGACAGGTTTGTTTATTTCCCCTTTCTTTTTCTCTTTCTCGTGTGCCTGTTGTGAAAAGGCACTGGTACTTACAGTAGGTACAGGTTTAGCTGATGGTGTATTAGCTGAACTGGTGATGAGTTTTCCTGGTGACATCACAGCAGAAACATGATTGTGCAGGATTTAGTGCAAAAACGTGACGATGATTCCCCGGTTGGTGGTAATTAAAAGTTTCACAAATAATGTGTCCTGTATTTATCACACACTTCTATGGTGTTTTTCAGTTAAACGGATTGGTGTGGGACTAGCAGTGCGGCTCTTTGCACTTCTGTAGAGATGACATCGTGGAGACGTGGGATCATTACATAACATCGCAGAATGAATGAATCTTCCTGCACTACGCAGAGGTGTCCTCTGAGCAGCAGAGCTCCATGTGGCTCCACAGCTTGAAAACAGCATTGAGAGAAGTCGTAAATTAGGTGACTCCCATCATAAAAAAAAAAGAAAAAAAAATAGTGGATGTGCCAAAAACCACGACTTACTCATCAGGACTATGACTCAATTTATAGAAAAAAAAACTCTGGGAAAAAAACCTGCCAAAAGCCACGCCCCCATGAAAGCAGGTGGCAGGGTGGTTTACTGGCAGGGCAACGATGATTCAAAACCAATGCTGGGAGTAAATAGAGCGCACTGAGTAAGGAACCATTGTTGTTTACTAAAAACTGTTTATATTCACAGAAATTAAAGCTGCTGAATACAATATTTTTTTTAACTGTCATTGCTCCAGAAAACGATATAAAATGGATGCATAAAAGTGTTTCAACCTTGGGGTCAGGACCCGACTTGGGGTCGTGGACACTGGGAGGGGGTTGCCAGATGCCTTTAAGAAAGTAAGAATTGTTTGAGCCCATTTTTCTGCAAGACCAAATTTTCATCACTTTTTCTTGCCACATTTTTGCTGCTTTTAATGCATTTTTTTCAATTTTACTCCCATTTCTGCCACTTCTCCATCAAATTTCAATGCATTTTCTGCACATGTTTTTCACCTTCAAGACATTTTCAAAACTAATAAACCCTTTCCACCACTTTTCCCACCTAATGTCACATATGTTGCCCCATTATTGTCACTTTTCACCATATTTTATGCTTGTGTTTGGCAATTCAAATTCACATTTACAAGTCGTCATGCCCATTATTTGCCAGTTTAAACTAATTGTTCCTACTTTTTTTAAGCAAAGTCACTTTTAAGCAAATATTGACACTTTCAACCCTTTTTACCACTTTTTCTGTTTGTTTACGGCCACTCTACTTTAATAACAACTTTTAACCAATTTCTGTCAGTTTTAAAATCCCATTTCACCACCTTTTCCACCATTTTTGGTCACTTTTAACCCATTTTATTTCTGATTGAAACAAAGATTTACATCTTTAGGATGACTACAGTATATACTATGGCACAAATAATAATAAACGTCCTGGATAACAGTGGATATTATTCAGATAAATAAATAGGTGTGGTTATTTTCATAGATTTATAGAACAATGGACTTTATGGATGGGCCACATCATCAACCTTTTACATCTTTTTCAGAGCAAACAATCTTCGATTACTGTCTTTATAATATAATATTGTAAAGACAGTCATCTCCAGCAGCTTTAATCCAATGCTCAACACACAATCTGGTAAAAAAAAAAAACCAGTGTGTAATATTAAGAAGACCACAACATTAAAAAACATTCAAATTTCAGACACAAACATACTGTATCACTCATGTTTCCAGCAGACTTCAGAAACAGATCGACACAAAACGCTACGAAAACCATGAAATTTGGCATGTGTGCAAAGTTGAACCTTCTTTTAAATGTTAAATTAATCTCAGGCTTCAGTGAAAGGTTAACATAGCATTTAAACAAAAATAAATATTTGAACAGCTTTCAGGATTTGTCTTGGTCAATAATGTCAGTCATGTGACTTTGTCTTTTGTGGACTAATCAGGTTGGTTTCCAATGAACTGCCTTTGCAAACATGTAATTTAATGACTTTTGCAGGATCCACACACACACGCACGCGCCCACACACACGCACACACGCACGCACACGCACACAGACAAAAGCAGAGACAATTCCATTTGAAATGTAAAATAAGAAAAAAAGTAGTACTTACTACAAAACTACTGTTAACTTTTTCTAAAATGCGTTTTTCGTTTAGTGCCATTGCTTCACCTTTTCTCTTCTTCACCCGTTTCTTTTCCAGCTTTTTACAGGCGTACATCTTACCGGTGGCACGTACTTGGCAGGCACAAACCTGGAAAACAGATGGAGACGCTCATTTAGTAGGAAAACACACACACACACACACACACATACACTTCAAAGACATTAAGTTGTGGAAGTAAACGTGTCACTTCACATGTCTCCACCTGGCGTCACCAGAGTGAGCACATAAACATGGCTGCATGAACTAGCTGCTAACAGCTACTTGGGTCAACTTCAGTCGATTTCCAAAAGTCGTGTGTAATGGAGCACAAGTTAAACAACTTCAACACGTTACACTCACCTCGCCAAATCCACCTTTTCCTAGTACTCTATAATGTCTGAAGGTATTTTTGGTTACTGGTTGCCTGCAGAGATGGAAGACACAGAGAGAGAAAAAAACATTCAATAAGTCAGGATTTAGATCTTTTTTCTTTTAGATTTTAGTCCAATTTTTGTGCATCCCTTAACACAACTACACAAAAGGACTTCACAAACACTCAAAACAACAACAACAACAACAAGAAAAAAGCACCCAAAAACACACAAACTGACAAAAACATACAAAATGTGTCCAGAAATACTTAAAGTGAATCAAAAAACACAAAAATTGATTTGAAAAAGAGCTACGAAAAGACAAAAAATTACGACAAAAAGACACAAAATTACATTAAAATACACTGAGTCAAAAAGTAGGTCCAAAGACACACAAAAAGACAACAAAAACAAACAAAATGACCCCAAACAACACATTAAATAGACAACACGGAATATGTCCAACAACACACAAACCAGAAACAAAGATAAACAAAATGAGTCCAAGAATACACAAAAGGACAAAAAAATCATATAAGCAATGACATATAAATACTCAAAATAACACTAAATGAGTCCAAAAATACACAAAACGTAAAATAAATAAAAAATCAAATTAAATGGACACCGAAACAAATGATCAGAAAAAACTCAGCTATGAAAACATAAAACACACAAAAAGACAACAGAAACACACAAAATCACATAAAAATACACTCAACGAGTCAAAAGACAAGGAAAATGAGTCAAAAAAAATACATATGAAAAGAATAAAAATGAACTTTGTGTTTAGAGTTTATAGTCCAGTTTAAACTCTGATAGACCCACGCAGGAAAATCACATCATATTCATTAAATAATACCATCTTCTTTTATTCTATGATACAAATTTAACCAGATGTTATAAACAATCCGGCTATCAAACCAAATTAACTCAGTGCAGCGTGAAAGAATAATGCCATGTCACCCAAATAAGGTGCTACATAAATCCAATACATTATTATTATTATTATTATTGCTAATAATAATACATTGAGAATTAAAGCTTCTTTTTTACAGAAATGTATCGATCAATTATAGTCATTGAAACATCAGTTATTTGATATCAATAGATTCACAGTCACTGCTCACCTTTCCAACCATTTCCACTGCAGGAAGCGAGAGAAGTACATGGACTCCTGGTAGGAGGAAAACGGAGCTCCACTCAGGTAGTCACGAACTATTCTGGAGGAAAAGACACAAAGAAAAACAGAGCTGATGCATTTTGACCAGGAAATATGGAGCATAAATGCATCATTTATTTATTTATTGTCCCAGCAGGAGTAAATGTAGACATATCCACTACCTGCAATTCACAGGTCTGTGTTTATCTGTAACTTACATGCATTGAACACTAAGGGTGTAAGCTATGAATCTAGATTATCTCTTATTGCGCTAACTTCTGGGATTTAATCAGTGTGTGCTGTCCTACTAAGCTCACTGAAGCTTAATCACTATGGCAATTATTGCTGAACAGCGAATCTGGTCGTGACCAGGTTTTTCTCTGGCTTGGATGTTGGCGAGTCCTAAAGCCCCGCCTCCTGACCAATCAGATCTCTTAGAAAACAACGGCTGAAGTTATTAATTAATTAATTAATTCATATGCTGGGGCTGACATTATCAGCAGGAACATGCACAATGTGCTCTCATACCAGTGTGTGTGATAGAGGTTTACTTGAATAGAAACACGTGTGTGCTGTAATAAAGTTAAACTGCAGAGCGCTGTCTGTCTATCATCTAATGGATTAATATAATAAATAATCTTGCGCTGTTGCGCATTAACAGTTTCAGCAGCTTCCTGCCTGATTTCTCTCATTCCTGCCTTTTCTGTAACAACAGGGTTATATTTGGTCTGAATTATGGATTTTAATTATTCATCATTTTCAAACTTCAGCAACCTGGTCGGTACCAAGTTATGAAGTGGATCAGATCTGAGCGTGTCTCAAAGCTCCGCCTCCTGCTGTGCGCTGCACTAATTCACTGTTGCTCTTCACTGTCATCATAGATTTATATTAATTATAATTGTTTAATATCATAAGCTGTTCCTCCATTCATTGTAAAGACACTCTCTCTGACAGTTCTCTCCAATGATTGGTCAGACGCTGCAATCTCCTCCCCTTTCATGTGCACGCGCACGTAGCGAGGCTGTAATCACTTGGCTTCAATTAGCGTGTTGTGATCATAGGTGATCGGTGTTCGTAGTACAGCTCCTGTCTGACAGGGAATGTTTGGATAGTTGAAGCCAGCTAAAAGAGATTAATCTAATCTGGATTAGTAGCCTAGGCCCTTTTACACTAAGCGACTCCAATAACACACACAACAAACATACAGAAAACACACAAACAACACAAAACACACAAAGCAAAAAATAATCCAAGAAAAACACACAAAAACTTAAAACTAAAATACACACAAGCACAAAAATACACAAACAGAAAACAAAAGTAAACAACAAAAAAATCAAAACAAACACAAAAAAACTCCACACAAATACATGAACAACAAAAAACACAACAACACTAACCAACAAAACTACACAAAAACTAGAAAAAAACACACAAAACCACAAAAATATAAAAAACACAAAACAACTAAAATACACCAAAAAATTTGGAAAATGAGCACACAAAATAACAAACAGAAAACAAAAAAAAACAGAACCACAAAAATACAGAAAAAACACATTAAACAACAAAATTACATCAGACAGAAAAGAAACCACAAATAAATAATAAACAATAATACTAAAAAACAACAGAACTACATAAAAACACACAAAATCTAAATTATACAAAAACAAACAAAACGAAAATACAAAAATTGTCCAAAAAAAAAAAAAAACAAACAATCATAGAACAACTGAAATACATCAAAAAAAAATTGGAAAATGAGCAAAACTACAACATTAATATACTCAAAACAACAAAATACACACTAAACACAAAAATACAGGAAACAAAATAATACACAAAATAACTCCCCAAATATACAAACTAACACATTTTGTTGCTCCTGCTAATCAAAGCTGTCCATCTGAGCTTTAAAGCTTTTTTCAATAAAAAAAAAAAAACATGCATGAATGATGACAATTCCCTTCAATAGACACATTCCACTGAGCTGAACTGGGAAATATAGCAAACCAGTATTTTCCACAGTGGATCATCCTCTCTCACCACACCTGCCACATGAACGTGCTCGTTACATCACAGGAAGAAACGTACACTTAGAGAAAGTTGGAAAGATGTGAAAACACCTGCGGAACATAATTCCCTGTTAGGTCAGGAAAGGTTGTCGTGCCATCGTCTCTGGGGCAAATGTCAACCATCGTTGCTCTGAGAGACGTTTGACACCAGTCCGTCAGCGTGGCGCGTTGGAGCCACTTTAACGGCTCTAACTGTGGTTGTTACCCATTACCAAATGGTTCTCTACCCAAGTGTGTAAAACACACATTTCTACAGATGCTTTAAAGCATGTGTCCAACTCGAGGCCTGGGGACCAAAATTGCCAGGGCTTGCAGTTTTCAAATGCTGAACTTGAAAAACTTCAAAAATCCTGCAATTTTCTTAAAATTGTTTCACAAAACTTAAAAAAAAAAAAAAAAAAAAAAAAAAAAAAATGGTCAAAGCAACACATTTTAAATGAAGACTCTGCAATAACTGACATCTGTCACTTATTGCTTGGATATTGTAGTTGAAGTGCGAAGAAGAGCACGTTAATTAATGCTGAAATTACTCGTTTTCCCTGCCTATAATTAAACTTAACAACACTTAAGCTAGTGTTTTTCAATCTTGGGGTCGTGATCCCATTTGGGGTTGCTGAAATGTCAAGTAATTGATTCAAGAAAGCGATATTACTTTTTTTTTTTTTAAATTGAAACACAACACAACAATCACTAGAACCACTTTATTCTGTCTATACTTTCACTTTCTCAAAAATACATCACATACAAAAAATATACATCATATACATCAAAAACATCATATACAGAATAAAAGGTGTGTTTATTAGCAGTGCCAGTAGTAAAAGCTATAGTCCAATCAAAAGACAGGAAGCACCATACGCGGAATGGTCAAAAAGTTTCATTACAGTTTTCCCAAAGTCATTCGAAAAATAAATAAATACACATATATATATATTTTCTCCATAAAATAGTCTGCTGCTTTGATTCTAACCAGAGCCGTTTAGAGAGAGAGAGTTGTGATAACTCACTCCAATGGTTCATTATTTTACAGCAATGGCGGCTCATGGACCCTCACAATAGTTCCTGGAAATGAGAAGTTTACTGTTGCAGCCAATGAAGCTAGTGCAGATTAGACAGTTTGTGACGCACTTTTGAACGGTAAGACGTTTAAATAATCACGTCGTATATTATTATTATTATTTTTATCAGTGTATCTAATAACCTCACGGGAACAAATTGAGTCTACATGAATCACGTGACGGTCACACATTTCAGACTTCCGTTGTCGCAATTCTCTCTCTATACGGCTCTGATTCTAACATATTACTGTTAGTTTCATGTCACATGTTCTACCTCAGGTGTGTAGTATACGTTTACAGTGAAAGGGTCGCACACTTTTGAGACTTTAGGTTGGTTCTTCTTCTGTTGCGCAATTCTTCTTCACAATGTAAATGGTGAAGCGACACTGCACCCAGCAGTTCATGTATGGTACTGCAGTAAAAATGAAGCAGAAAGCCTGATTTTATCATGAATTTACAACATTAAACGACGCGTCGACACAATTTTTTATCATCAACATGATCAATTATGTTACTAATCATTTTTGCATCATGGTATATGTTACACACATTGTGGTGGGCGTGAATCTCGAGATGGTGTATACAGTATATTTAATTGTATTTTGTCTTTTGCCCCCCCAGGCAAGAATCTCCAGGAAGCACCCGTGGAAGAGTTTCAAAGTAAAGCAGCCGTGACTGAATCACTACTATTCCACATCACGTTGGTCTGACGACTGCTGAGCCGTGTGAGCTCACATGACTGGAAAAAAAAAAAAACCTCATGTCACAGCAAAGATTTTACGTTTCCCGTCCAGTTGTTGACAAAACGCACACGTCTTGGCTGGGGAAGATTTTTCCCTTTAGCTATTTTCAAGAATTACTTCAACACTTTGGAAGATGGGGAAGCTGCCTGTGGTTACCTACAGCGTTGGAAATAGTAAAGAAAGAAAGAGAAGAAAGAAAAGGATGGAGATTTTCCACGGAAGGAATGACCTTTCCTGTGTGAAAGAAAAGTGAATCATGTCAAAACAAGGTCCAGTTCGGAAACAGATGAGCTTTATGGAGGTCCAACATGTGGCTTTGGAAAAGGTGGAGAGAATCATTTGTTTTAAAAGTTGTCATTTCATTCATTTCTATCAAGTATATTCAACAGTTACATCATACGTATATGAAGGAAAGTGCATAATATACACCACGTGTGTCAAACTTAAGGCCCGGGGGCCAAATCCGGCCCTTTGGAGTAACTAATTCAACCCGCAGCAGAAATTAAAAATGACAGAGAAAACATGAATCATTATGTAAATGAAAGTCAACGATATATGCAGGGGCTCACAGTTTTCCCCGTTGCTTATACTGCATGATGGCAGACATTTTTAATCTTAAACTATGAAAAAAAAGATTCAAAATTCGTACAAAACCTTTTAATGTTCCTTAAATTATTACCGGTACGTAACATCTTACTTAATTAAATAGAAATTGGTCACAAAATCAAACTTTCATCGATCACTTATTGCATGAATATTATCGGTTTCTTACATGTTTTGTATTTTATGCATAGGTAGAAGTGCAAACTAGGGCACAATAGTGCTGAAATTACTTGTTTTTAAATTTAAATTTTAAATTCCGTGGCCTACAAGAGATCAAACTGATACGTATTTAGCCTCTGAACTAAAATGAGTTTGACACCCCCGATATGCACACTAGGGCTGCACAATTATTTGTGATCACAATTTTGGTTGCCACGCTTAAATTAATCAGATCGTCTGCAATATCTACATCTATGATACTGGCTCTGCACTCAGTAATAGTGTATTTATTCAGTTAGCTTTTACGTTCTTGGGTAAAATAATTTATAATAATAATAATTATTATTATTATTATTATTATTATTGAGCTTAATTTTTCACTGTAAACTATACACAGTTTGATCAAAAGTAATGTAATAAAAACACAGATTTTTACCCCACATGATAAATAATTACAATATTGATAAAAAAATAATCGTGATTATCATTTTGGACATAATCGTGCAGCCCTAATACACACACACTGATTTTTTTATACATGTTTTTTAAAAAGCACCAAAAAGATTTCCCACACACTGACACTTGATATGAGCAGAATGAACTCCTTGGGACACATCAAAGCCATCTCAAGATGCTTTGATGCTTTGCTTATGAGGTCACCTCTGAGGAAGCCTGTCAGTTGATGGTCGAAACATGTCGAGAGATGAAATTTCCTGAAAAACCTTGTCTCGATGAACAAAACCTTAACATATGTTTAAAAAAAGAAGACAAAATGAACTTGACGTAATAATTAATAACCACAGCCAAAACAGGAAGAAATCATGGGGGACGTTTAATTAGTGACTCATCATTTCTAGCGCTTTGATCCTCTGTGAGTGGCTAACCAAAGTCACATGGTTCTTCTTTCACACACATGACCGTGTCGTACTGTATGCCTGCACTGATATCTTAACTTTTAGTGACAACAGGTGAAACAATGGGCGGATGATAAATGAAGTTATTTCTGCTCAGATTCCCATCAATGCTGGCTGGTGTTATTATTAGGCCTGAATGGAGCTCCACAAAGAGCCCACAGTGGCTGAGCTTTGAGCTGAGCTGCCGACAGACAACACCAGCTGCGGAAATAAACGCAAAGAAGGGAAGGGAGGGGTGGTTGTCATGGGGGGGGGGACGAGCTGAAGCACCATTGTCAAAACAAGTGTTACTTAAAAACTATGTGAAAAAAACCCCAAAAACGATGATGTGGTAATAATGAGTTGTTATGACACAACCACGATGTTCCACCAGTGAGCTCATGTGTTTCTACTGGGAGTGTTTTCCACGTGCACCACCACGCTTTCCTACAGGCTTTTACTCAGAGGGGGAATTACATATTGGAATAAGAATATTAAAAGGAAAATTAAGTAATAATGATAGTGGAAGGAAGAAGTCTGGACAGAACTTGGACACGTGCTGCTGCGTTTGCACTCTTTATTTACATCTCTTTTCATTTTCTTTCCTGCTTTTATTTTGAAATCTCATGTCGTGACTCGGAAACTACATTCAATGCAGAACTTTCCTGCGTGGTACTTATAATCCATTGTACTGCGAACATTTCGGGACATCCATCCAAAACCTCCATCAAATGACACGGCCTCAGGCTTCAAAATAAAAGTCGTCAGACTCAACGGACACAGTCTGTAAAACAACGGGAATGAACATGACGTCATCGATATGTGCTGCTTCGGATACGAGAGAAGGTTTTAAAATTTAAGATGCATCAACGTTTCATAAATTACAGGTGAAAGTAACTGTATGTTACCGTAATTGAGTTGCTTTTATGGGTACTTTCTTGAGTATAAATCTAAATCAGTAAATTTAATTCATCACATTTCTACACCCAACAGTTACTGAGTTAATTATTATTTTTTTATTTTAAAATGATCAACGGAAATTGTGAAACTACAAATAAGGAAATGATCAGACAACAATCAAATGCGTCACATCATAGCGGACCAATCAGGTTAAACTTAATGCACCACAGCAAAATAGCATTGAATGTTGGTTATTTTATCAGTTTTTAGAGTTCATCATTGTAGCTTTACTTACAGTAGAGCCTGAGAATTTTTTATTTAAATTTTGAATTGAATTCATTCGTGTTATCTTATTTAAAAAAAAAAAAAAGAATTGTACATTTTGACAAACCTTTAATTTTATACAGATGCCTTTGTGGAAAATAAATTAATTTGGTATCTTCCTTTTTAAATTTCTACATGAGATGTTTACTGTATGCGAGGGAACCGTGGCAAGATTTATTACCAAAAATAAACGTGGGGGGTGAAAGGAACTAGTAACTTTTACTTTTTAACTTTACTTTACTTTGTAATTGAGCAAATTTTTACTTGTACCGGAGTAATTTATGTATGACTTACTTGTACATGTACTTGAGTACAATTTTAATCAAGTAACAGTACTTTTACTTGAGTAGGATATATCAGTACTCTTTACACCTTTGGTATTTATTAACCAAACAATACATTCATATATCTTAACATTAAAAAATAAAAGGAAAGAACCGCTTTTCAACTAACTTCTTCATGTGTAGTTCCGGTTCCTTCAAAATAAAATGCCATGTCGTGTTTTGAGTGTTTGTCGTCGAGTCTGATTACTTTTATTTTGAAGCCTGAGGCCGTGTCACCTGACGGCGTTTGGTCTGAGAAGTGACGCCGTTTCATCGGACGGAGGTTTTGCTGAGTCATGAGTCAGTTTGGTCCAAGGAATGACTAATTTTGTGCGGCCCACAAAACAAAATAGAAATTTATGAATTTGGAAGTTACATGAAGCCCAACATAACACACAAATTGACAACAAAAGTAGACAAAATGATAACAAAGACACACCAAACAACCACTAAAACATGAAGTGACGACATAAACAACTACATATACAAGAGGACTTCAAAGACACACACAACACTAACGAAATTGCACAAAATGACAACAATAACACAAGAAATACAACAAAAACACACATAAGGACTTGATAAACACACAAAAAGGAACAAAAATTTGCAATATTGACAAGAAAATAGACAAAATAAATACAAAAACACAAAAAAAAACTGCATTAAAGGACTAAAAAGACAAAACCCATCTCTGCCTGAGGACGTCCTATTATGTGCACGTGCTGCTCAGACCCTCCACGGTGTCGTTCCACCTCCTAAAATCAACACGTCTGCAGCTCGACAGTCAGGGGGTGGGGGACCGACGTCCACAAAAGCAGCGAAATGCGTGTCCAAATAAATGTAATAATCTACAAGTCACTGGAAGAGATTTTTTCTCTGCCAACGCACAAACAAGGAAGATTTGTGAGGAGGCCGAACACGTCGTCGTACTCAATTAAAATCATGTGGTGTGAGAAAGTCCACGCAGGGCTTCCACTCAGCCTTGGAAACGTCTGGCATCGTCAGAGCTGTTCCTCACAGTGAAGGAGGAGCTCACAACACTGCGTGCTATTGATTTTAATAAATCTGACTTCTCCTCTAATGAATTCTGACACCAGTGCAGAACATACACCAACCAAATGTTTTCCCGGCTGTGATTCCCTTTTTCTTTTTCTCCTAAAGTTCCTTCTTAGAGACTTTTGGCTTTTCTCCGACAAAGCTGAAGCGAATCAGTGCTGAAAATCGCAGCTTTGTTCCACAATGTGGCTTCAGACTGACAGAGACTTTACAGGATTCAGGCTGGATTGAATAAACTACAGCCGACCTCCTCCATTCTAACGGGAAAAACGTACACAAAACTGCTTTATTTATTCATCAGGTCTTTATGTCACAGACGATGTTGGATCAATGCTTGTATAAAGTAAAGCACGGAGCACACAGAGGGGACCAGGACACATTTTATGTCTGATTCATTGGTAAATGTTTGATATTGCAGCCTGTTTTGGACAGATTCAAGTTGTGCAATAGCTCAGGGGTTCTCAACCTTGAGTCAGGACCTCATTTGGGGTCACTAGACACTGAGAGAGGGTCGCCAGATGCCTTCAAGAAACTAAGAATATTTCTTTAAACAATTTGAGCCCATTTTTGCTTATTTTTTTTTACCCTTTTTCTGCGACTACACCAAACTCGACATATTTCAACCTATTTTTGTCATGTTATCTTGCCATATTTTTGCTCCTTTTAAAACATTTTTGCTGCATTACTCCCATTTCTGACACTTCTCCTTAACAATTCGATGCCTTTCCTGCACATTTTTTCCACAGGCAAGACGTTTTCAGCACTTATAAACCCTTTCCACCACTTTTTCCACCTAATGTCACATATGTTGACCCATTATTGTCACTTTTAACTTCTTTTTCCTACTTTTGTTATTACATTACCTCAAACCCCAATGTTGACTCTTTAAACCCTTTTTACCACTTTTATACCATTTTTGCTACTACACCAAACTTGCCATATTTCAACCTATTTTCATCACTTTTTCATGCAGTATTTTTGCTTGTTTTAACACATTTTTGCTACATTAATCCAATTTTTCCATCAATTTTCAATGCGTTTTCTGCACATTTTTTCCACTTTCAAGACATTTTCAGCACCTTTTCCACCACTTTTCCACCTAATGTCACATATGTTGACCCATTAATGTCACTTTTTACCTCTTTTCACCATATTTCATGCTTGTTTTTGCCAATTTAATGACATTCACCATTTGACATGCCCATTATTTGCCAGTTTAAACTCATTGTCCCTACTTTTTAAATTACATTACCCCAACCGCCACTTTTAAGCCAATATTGGCACAATATGGGCGACCGTGGCTCAGGTGGTAGTGGGTCGTCTTCTGATCGAGAGGTTGGGGGTTCGATCCCAGTACCTGACTATGTGTCGAAGTGTCCTTGGGCAAGACACTGAACCCTAAGTTGCTCCCAGTGGTTGACTAGCGCCTTGCATGGCAGTCCTGTCCCACTGGTGTGTGAATGTGTGAGTCATTGGGTGAATGAGCTGATATGTAAAGCGCTTTGAGACTGCTTCAGTGTGGGGATAAAGCGTTATATAAATCAAGTCCATTTTACTTTGAAGCCTTTTTATCACCTTTTCTAACATTTTTGGTCACTTTCAACCCATTTTATTTCTGATTAAAATAAGGATTTACATCTTTAAGATGACTATTCACTATGGTGCAAATAATAATAATCTTCCTGGAAAACAGTGGATATTATTCAGATAAATAAATACATGTGGTTATCACAGATTCATAGAACAATGGACCATCATTTTGCAGATTTTATGGATGACCCCAAAAATATCTCCCCTTTATTCCCTCTGATAGATGCCCTGTCTCCACATGACACCTTTATTTTGGGGGTTGCAGGCTGAAAAGGTTGAGAACCACTGCAATAGCTCACTGGCCAATAGGAGCAACGCACAAAGTCACATGACTGGTGAAACGTTATGAAAACATACATAAGTCAAAGTAAAATTTGGAGATGATGAAAATCACCTGAACACATGTTGGTGTTATGTGTCGACTGGTGCCCCTCGTTACTCATTTCCACTTTTTGTTTCTGCCTTAGTGCTTTCAGGCAAAGAAATGCCACAAAGACATCGTCTGGTTTCCTGGAGCCACTGACTGACAGCTCAATAATAATAATACTGGTAAAATATTGCAAATGAGGGAGGTTTTGGATAATGTAGTGGATTAAAAGAAAAACTTACTTGGTGCAGTCATTGAAGAGCTCCTTACACGGACTCTGCTCCAACTTCTCCCGGCACCCAGCGACAACATCCTGGGGAATATCGGGAAGATGGGCTGCAGACTTAATGGGGAGAGGAGAATGGAAACGATTAAAACTCAAAGGGTTAAAGTGATAAAATCCTGAGTGAAAAATCAGGCTAATGACGCAAAAAAAAAACCCAGAATAAACGCACATTTCAGGGTAACATTTTAGTGACCTACACATTCAAAATTGTCCATAAAAGCCTTTAGAAATGGCAAAACTAGCAAAGGCCACAAAGCAGATCAATAATGGCAGCGTAAATGGCAATTGATGAATCCCAACGCAGCGTATTGGAATTGATTTTTTTTGACGGCTCATTATCGATCGCAGCCTGCTGTCATTACAGGACATGGAAACATAGCATTTGAACTGGCCAGACACACACACACACACACACACACACACACACACACACACACACACACACACACACACACACACACACACACACACACACACACACACACACACACACACACACGTGTCACATGACTGCTGTCGTCACAGTGCATGTGATTACAGCATGTAGTCTGTGTTATGCTGCGTTCATCATGCTTCACGCCCCTAGTTGGACGCTTAGTGCTCAATGAATCAGAAACTGGGAAGAGAGCACGTTGAGCGCATTTAGGGGAGGGGCTTCTCTGTTGCCGGTGGTGTTCATACAATGGATGATATTGTGGCGATCAGTTACGTTCATAATTCACCCAGTGACTGTGATATGATGGGGAACATTGTGTTGAGAAGGCAGTGTTTCTGGTCAGATGTATTTTGGTGTGACTCAGTGTGTGCACTGTGATGTCAGAGGGTTATAGAGAAGTGTGGTTGAATGGAGAATAAAGTTTGGAGTTCCTTGCTGAACACGCCCCCTCCGACTCCCGTTCATCGGCTCTACATCATCCAGAGAGTGGCTTGGTTTTATTTTCGCTTCGGCGCCGTTTCTGGATTCACCAGAGCTGCTCAGACAATAGTCGCTTTCAGCGTTATTTATTTTTTCTAATATTAATCTTGTTTCTTCTAATAATTTCTGTAAATTTTTATTCAATTGTAGAATACACTTACATTTACAGTACACTAGTGCTTGTTTTGCACTTAAATACCATATTGTATTTTTATTGGATTTATTGAGGTAAATTTTTGGGGTTTTCTAATTTATTTTCTATATATTCTATTAAATTGTTAAATAGTTAAATATGCTTATGTTTACAGTAAACTAGTGGTTATTTTGCACTTTAGAAAAATATATATTTTTGTTTTTATTGGATATATTGAGGTTATTGTTCAGGGTTTCCTATTTTATTTTTTTCTAATGTTTTCTATTAAATTGTTAAAAAATACTCATGTTTACAGTAAACTAGTGCTTATTTTGCACTTTAAAAATATTTTTTTTTATTATTTATATTGGATTTATTGAAGTTACTTTTCAGGGCTTTCCAAATTTTTTATTTATTATTATTATAATCATTTGTAGAATATTCTTATGTTTACATTAAACTAATGCTTACTTTGCATTTAAATAAAGTTGTTATTTGTATTGAATTTCTAAATATTCTATTAAATTGTTAAATATACTCAACTTTACATTAAACAAGTGTTTATTTTCCAAATACAATTTTTTTTTTTTTTTAATACATTTATTGACATTATTTTTCAGCATTTCCGAATGTGTTTTTACAAATATTAATTTGTTTTTTCTAATTTTTTCTATTCAATTGTTGAATATATCTGAATATGCGTATTTTGCACTTAAACGATGTTAATCTTTCATTTTTATTGGATTTATTGAGGTTAATTTTCTTGGTTTTCTCATTTATTTTCTAAAATATTCTAATAAATTGTTAAATATGCTCACGTTTACATAATAGGAGTGCTCATTTTGTACTTTAAAGATGTCTTTTTTTTTTTTTTAATTCAATTTATTGAGGTTATTATTTAGGATATTTTAACGTCATTTTTACTTACTTTATTAAATCGTAGAATATTCTTACAAGGTTAAAATGTATGTAACCCATTGGTTAATAATACATGAGTCAGTTTTTCTCTTACCTACTGAGTCCAATTATTGCTCCACACTATAAAATAAGCAAGAAAAGTATGTATAATTCTTGCTGATATTGGTATTAACCAATAGCCATTGATGTAATATCGATATCGTATCGGAAGTGAAAAAATTGGGTCAGAAATTCATACAAAAGACTTCCACATGGGTCACAACCAGTTGCTGGGATCCAGTGATGATGCACAACACAGCGTGTTTGCATATCTTACCCCGTTATTAAAGTAAGTGTCTAAAACATTCAGTCCACAGTCCCTCCTCTTCTCATCCGGAGTGAGCTGGTATAGATCCTGATGGAGAAAAAGCAGAAGCGTGAGCAGCCAGGGCCATGTTGTCTTATTAAACTTTTTAATAGCTCTCCAAATATGGCCAGAGAGACATGGACGCCAGGAGCCACAGAGCAGGACCAAAACAATAGGGGGACCATCGGGGACGGACATGATCAAAAACAAACACCGAAATACAGGGAAATTAAACCAACATTACATATGTTTCAAATGATTCACGGAAAAGGAAACAAAACTGGTCAAAAGTCTTCATCGTGAAGTTTTTACCACCATCACAAACATCATTTTGTAAAATCTATTTAATTACAAAAAAAGTGACAAATATCTTGAGAAAAAAAACCTTTCCTACCCCTAAACTAAAAATGATTTGCACTGACTAAATTATAACATAAAAGAAAATGTAACTATAAAACTAAAATGTGGCTTTAACTAATTCTCTTTGGTTGAAATTAAAAATAAAAATAACACTGCTTGAATAAAACAAGACGTTTACAATAGAATCAAAAATGTGTAGGTGAAGCTTTACCTGTTCTAACTCTCAACCAATAGAATCAGAATCAGAATCAGAATCAACTTTATTGACCAAGAATGTATGTTATACACACGAGGAATTTGAATAGTACGACACAGTTGATCTTGGCCCTGTCCACCAGCACTAATGGTGTTTTTGGTTAAATACGACCAAAGGGCTGCAGATGGGGGCTTTACTCTGACTGTTGTGTATGAAAACAAGTCGTGAGGAGAGGAGTGGAAACCTGCAGCCATGCTGCACGTCATCAGGAGAACGTGAGGTCCTGCAGAGAGGACTACAAGCATGTGTGTGTATGTGTGTGACTTTGATTGTGTGTGCGTGGTTGTGTGTGACTACTTTAAAAAAAAAAAAAAACGCATGTTCTCATTGCCCCCCCCCCCCCCTTCAGCCCAATGTTTTCCTTACCGCATACCACCAGAGAGCGAGACACAAGCTCAGGCCTGTGTTCTGTAACCTGCCTCTGACGTGTGTTTGACCTAATGGAGTACATGGCAGGAAAAGGGGCGGAACTTGATCTATGACAGCCTGTCTGACTCCATTAAACTCCGCCCACTCCTATACTGATCGCACTATCCCATGCTGCTGGGAGAGAATGACAAGAACCCTAAGGACGTTTCTCTAGACCAGTAGTTCTCAACCTCAACCAAGATTATTATTATTTACAGCATAGTATAGAGTCATCTTAAAGATGTAAATCCTTGTTTTACTCAGATATAAAATGGGTTGAAAGTGACCAAAAATGGTAGAAAAGCTGGTGAAATGGGATTTTTAAAATCACAGACATTGATTTGAAGTTGCAGAGTGGCCAAAAACGGACAGAAAAGGTGATAAAAAAAAAAGGGTTCAAAGTGCCAATATTGGCTTAAAAGTGGGGGTTGGGGTAATGTAATTTAAAAAGTAGGAACAATGAGTTTAAACTGGCAAATAATGGGCATGTCAAATCGTGAATGTCATTAAATTGGCAAAAACAAGCATGAAATATGGTGAAAAGAGGTTAAAAGTGACATTAATGGGTCAACATATGTGACATTAGGTGGAAAAGTGGTGGAAATGGTTTATAATATAACAAAATATAATATCCACTGTTATCCAGGAAGTTTATCATTATTTGCACCCTAGTATAAAGTCATCCAAAAGAAGGGTTCAAAGTGTCAATATTGGAACAATTAGTTTAAACTGGCAAATAATGGGCACGACAAATCGTGAATGTGGCTAAATTGGCATAAATGAGCAAGAAATATGGTAAAAAGAGGTTAAAATTGACCAAAAATTGTGGAAAAGGTGGTGAAAATGGATTTTAAAAACCACAGAAATTGGTTAAAATTAGAGTGGTCAAAAACAAAGTTGATAAAAGGGTTCAAAGTGTCAAATAATGGGCATGACAAATTATAAATGTGCTTAAGTTGGCAAAAAAAAAAGAGGTTAAAATTGACAATAATTGGTTAATGTTTGTGACATTATGTGGGAAAAGTGGTGGAAAGGGTTTTTAAGTGTCGAAAATGTCTTGAAAGTGGAAAAAATGTGCAAAAGAAATTAGTTTCTTGAAAGCATCTGGCGACCCCGGTTCCAGTGTCTCCCAAGGTTGAGAACCACTGCTCTATGAGACCCTGATGTGTTCAGAGTCATGAAGTAATTGATCAACGACAAAATAAAAGAGGAAACTCTCACCACAGCATCCATGAACTCGATGCAGCGCTTCAGCTCCGGCCTGGTGTCACAGTACTGACGGAATAACAGCCGACCAATGGGCTGCTTATCACATAGACTGGTATAGTCCCTGTCTGAAGGAAAATAAACAATATTTATTATTTACCATCACTAAAAATCCATTTTATTTCTCAATTGCTTCTTTAGACATTTGCCCAAACTGTGAAAAATGACAAAACCCCATAAACAAAACCCAGAATACAGTGGTTGTTTTGACATGATAGATGAAGTAACATTTAGAAGTGTCCTGATCCAATATTGATATGAGTCCAATATCAGCCAGAAAATGAATATCGAATTTTATCAGACTGCATCTAAAATCACCGATTTTCCGCTCCAGCACTTCTATCCATGTCTGACTGTGGTTCACACTCCAACAAGTTGCTGACTATTGTTTTCTGTTTGACTAACATCACTTGATCAAGCATTTTCTAACATTCTACACTACAAAATAAGTAAGAAAAGTATGTATGATTCGTGCCGATATCATATCGGATTAATATCGGTATCGTCCGATACGCAAGGCTGCAATATCGCTATCATACCGGAAGTGAAAAAGTTGTATCGCGACATCCCTCGTAACATTATACCAAATAAAACAATATAATCATTCACAGTATAAATTACAGTCGTCCAACATATATTTCAATAAACTAACTAATAACACATTTATTTGATTAATTAACGCAAATAAATGAAACCAAAATAATAAAAGAAATAAATAATATTCAATTGGAGAAAAATAAAAGAATAACAACAACAAATGACAATGAAATGGGTAAAAACAAAAAAAAAACAAGAAAAGAAAAATTACATAAATTACAGTCAGCCAACGTTTCAACCCTGATTAATCAAAGCAAATAAATTAATATATATATATATATATATATATATATATATATATATATATATATATATATATACTGTATATAGTTTCTTCAATTTGAAAAAATAAATAAATAAACTTCCATCCCCCATCACAATAAAATACCTTTATTGAAAAAGGTAAAAATTCAAAACTCATAAAAACAACATAAAATGTGCAACCACATACAGTATTTCAGAAGAGTAATAATACGGTTCTTTGAATGCAAAGGAAAAAATACTATACATTTTTCATGCTCACTGGGATTTCAAATGTGAGAATGCCTGACAGCGCCAGAGGAAAGTTCTAAAATGTTTGAAATATCATAATAATTCATTTGAAGCCTTGTCAACAAGTGACAACATGAGTTGATTTGAAATGTCCCTCAGTCTGTTCATTTTAGTTTAAACCTAGTAGATTTGTATTTTTCTACTGGAAATAAAAACAAAACAAACTCCAAACTTGTGTTCCTTTAAATAAGAACCTCTGCCAAAAACAAAAGAGTTCAATATGTCATTAGACATAATCACTGAAGAGAAGACAATCCTTTAATAATAAACATACAACACATGTTATATTAGGTTTTATTCTTAGAAAGTGCCTTCACTCGAGTAGCAGACCTTCAAAATAAAAGTGTCAAATGTCACATGCTCATTCTTTCTGTACGAGTTTGAGCATCAGTTTCTCTTCTGCAGCTGGTTTCATCTAATTAGCACTAATCGGTCCATTCAAGTCATAATTCCTCCTGCAGCAAATCAAGATGACACCACAGGACGTTTTCCATCTCTGGCCTACAGCCAGGACATGCATGCACATGCACACGCACACATGCACGACAAACGCACGCAGGCCGCACACGTTTAAATGCAGAGCGATGGAGGAGGAGGAGGAGATGGAAACGGTGGTGACAGCTTCAGGACAACATTCACTCGGAAATTCAATCTCCCCAGCCTCCCATCTGCATTGTGTTAGAGAGCCTTTCCTCTCAGCTCTGCCGCGTCTCATTCAGACCACAGAATGTCACTGAGCAGCAGATTCAACAAACACAAACAATTCAGACATCAGATCTCATCCTCTTTAGAAAAACTGCTATGTTTTACCCCTGAATCAGGTTTTTGATCAGACGGATACTGGTTGGATTGGTTATTGGATTTATTAAGGTTTTTTTCAGGGTCTTCTAGGAAATTTTTCAGCTATAAGTCGCTCCGAGCTATAAGACGCTTCGGGCTATAAGTCACTTCAGGCGATAAGTCGCTTTGAGCTATGAGTCGCTTCGGGCTATGAGTCGCTCTGAGCTCTAAGTCATTTCAGGTTATAAGTTGCTCTGAGCTGTAAGTCGTTCTGGGCTAAAAGTTGCTCTGAGCTATAAGTCGCTTCGGGCAATAAGTCGCTTTGAGCTATAAGTCGCTCTGAGCTATAAGTCGCTTCAGGCAATAAGTCGCTTTGAGCTATGAGTCGCTTCAGGCTATGAGTCGCTCTGAGCTATAAGTCATTTCATGCTATAAGTCGCTCTGAGCTATATGTTGCTCCGAGCTATAAGTCGCTTCAGGCTATAAGTCGCTCTGAGATATAAGTCGCTCTGAGCTATATGTTGCTCTGAGCTATAAGTCGCTCTGAGCTATATGTTGCTCCGAGCTATAAGTCGCTCTGAGCTATAAGTTGCTCTGAGCTATAAGTCGCTCTGAGCTATATGTTGCTCCGAGCTATAAGTCACTTCGAGTAATATGTCACTTCGAGCTATAAGTCGCTTCGGGCTATAAATCGCTCCGAGCTATATGTCGCTCCAACCAATAAGTCGCTCTGAGCTATAAGTCGCTCTGAGCTATAAGTCACTTCAGGCTATAAGTCGCTCTGAGCTATAAGTCACTTAGGGCAATAAGTCGCTCTGAGCTATAAGTTGCTTCAGGCTATAAGTCGCTCTGAACTATAAGTCGCTTCGGGCTATAAGAGGATATAAGTAACTTTTTCAACTTAAAATGAAAAATAGTAAAATACAATAATCCTTTAAAATGAAGACTCTGAAAGGCGGCTTCAGTGTTTAATGACGTGTTCAGGAATATTCAGAACTACAAGCCCCAGTGGGACAGTAAGCTGTGACATTTCCTCCAGCAGGATCGCTCAGCCAGCAGAGATCAATACTCAAATATTTGTGTCAGAAAAACTGTTAAAAAAAAAAAAGAGAGAAAGAAAGTGCCAAAAAAAGCCTTTAAAAAGTTTCACTCATTTAGTTTAGCACATGTTCACAATTACAAACACCAACGTATAAACGAGCCACAACAGACAGTCCTGCTTCTGTTTGACAACCTTTGTTTGTTTACAACCAGCAAATACAATCCAAAGTCCTACAAAGTCAACTTTTCCACAAAGATACCACAAACCTTGTGCCTTTTATCCCTTATTCCATATTATTGCAACAAGCAGGAAGTTTGAATAGGCTTGAGACCCTCCAGATAAGGCTTTAGAAATCTAGCCAGGAACTGGTTTTAATGGAGGGGCTAATTTCAGAATAGTTTCAGTCTAATTCCTGGACGTAAGTCGCTGAATCACATCAAACCTGGTTCTGTTTAACAGAGTAAGTCAATGATTGAAGCCTAAAACGTGCTGACATGAGTGGTGATGATTTGAGAAACTTTAAGTATAGAAAACAGTTGTTTGATATTTATTGTGTGATGTTTTAATATGAAAAATAATAATAATTAAAAAAAAAAATTTAATCTGTGACCTTTGTTTGTTTGTTTATTTCATTCAAGATATTAAAACTAATTTATTTCTCCTCCACAATGAAAAAAAAGAAGAAAAGATGAATGAAATGGAGCAGAAACATAACATCTGCACCTCCCATAAAAAAATTATTACATTTAAACAAAAGCAAACTGCCAAGCAGTCATTGTCACGAGTTCACTCATTTGAAACCACAATACAGTTACACTTTTATCTCAAATTTCTGCAACATAATACATTTCACATTCTTTTTTAACATATTAAGTGATTTTTGATTAGATTGAATTCTTTCTCTTATCACTGTTCTCAATTTGGGTTTTATGAATAGATCTATTTCTTGCAAGTTACAATTACTTTCTTAATTATTTAACATAATTAATTAATTAATCTTTTTTTTTGCAGATTTGTGGGTAAAACTTCTAAATGAGCTTTGTAGATTTGTGTGTATCCCTGCATCCATTAACTAGACATTTCAGGTGATACCATTTAAATTCCAGGTGACGCCACATGGGGTCCCGACTCCAAGGTTGAAAACCAATGGTCTTGTGCAAAACAGTGATTTTTTGGAGGATTTGGTGATTTTTGCACTGGCAAGGCTTTGACCTAAAGGTGCCACTATTGATCGTTTACCGAGAGGAAAATAAGTGATTGATTTTGTGCAAATATGATAATAAAATCATATAAAGATATGACAAAATTAATTTATTAACAGCAGCAATGGCTGCAAAACAGGAAGCTGAAAATGGAATAGTTGTAACTGTAATGTAGAAAAATAGGAATAATAAGTTTATACTTTCACCCACTCCCTTTCGAAGACAAAACATGTGTGTATGCAGTAATATATGTAATTGTTTTGTTTTTGTTTGTTTTTTTCTGGAGGGACGCCATCCGCATCAAAATGAATATCGGATTTTATCGGACCGTATGTAAAATCTCCGATATCAATATCGGATTGGGACAATCCTATAGAATACTGTAGATATTATGTTGAAGGTTAACATTGTGTAACCAATGGGTTAATAATAAATGGGTCAGTTTTTCTCATATCTACTGTTGCTGACTATTGGTCTCTGATCAAAGCCTTTTCTAACATTGCACACTACAAAATAAGTAATAAAAGTGTTTATGAATTTGTGCTGATATCGTATCGGATCGATATCGGTATCGACCAATACTTAAGGCTGCAAAATCCATGTATCATTCGTTTTTCATTATGTAACAAAAACATGAAAAAATGAAAGAAAAAAAAAAACACACTCATTATTTGATATTTGTTTCCAAAACCAAAATGAAAAAACGGAAAACGCCTTGTTTTTCAAATTCAAGCTCTTTTTCACGGATTCTGCAATATCGGTATCACATCGGAAGTGAAAAAGTTGTATCGGGACATTCCTATATGCAATATTGTTTTTTTTCATTATTGCATTTGTCTGAAATAAACCAGTATGTCAAAATGAATGACACATGTTAGGAATCACCTCCAGGGCAACAATAAATACAAAGATTTAAGTCAGATTCTGATGAACCTAAAGCACCAACCACGTCCACGCCAGCATCAGACCTGGACAGCAAGGCAATAGCAGAAGGTGGTCCATTCTGCTGACTCACAGTTTCTTTTATGTAACATGGATGACGAGGTGTGTGCGTGTACATGTGAGCCCGAATACAAGGCACAAGAACACACCATGAGAAGAACGAAAAGAAAAGAAAAGACGCTAAGCAGAGTAGTGAGCGTGCTCCTTTTCCCAGAGTTCTGCTGGGAAACCTTGGATCGACATGGATCACCTAACCTATAGAGGTTATTGTATATATTAATAAAACACACCGTCTGTAAAAGTCATCCCAGTTGATCTGTAGATTTTAAAATACTCAGAGGAGACAGTCTGGCACAAAGACACATTCCAAGTGAACCCTAAAGAGGAATAAAGGGAATCTGAGGGATTTTCTGAGGGATCTTCACAGATCTACTGGTCCTAAATCCTTAAAGCAGAAACCCATCACATAAATACACATGAAATGATCGTCTAAAGCTGAATAATAAAACTTTGTGACTTATTCATTTAAGGAATGTCTTTGAAGTGATTTATATCAACTTTTAGCCTCAAATATAGATATATCATCCTTTTATTTTGGAGATTTCAGCCATTTTCTTCATATTTCTTGTGAGAGAGAGAAAAATCGTCTCTATTTTACAATAATTGTAACTTTCAAATACTGTCATGTTTTGCAAAAGGAGCTTAAAGGAAACCACACAGTGGAGAAGTAAAACAGTTTTTGTATGAAAACTAAATTATTGCATTATAAACGTCTCTGTGAATGTAATTAAAATTAATTCAGTAATAAAATGACAGGGAATGTGTATGTGTTTCTAAGTGTATCTTTAAGTGACACACACACATGAATGCTCTTTAGATGATCGCTCAGAAGCTTATTAATAAAACTTTGTATAAAATGTTTTGTTTGACTAAATTCTATCAACGTTCAGCCTCAAAACCATGTAATATTACTTAATATGTGGGCATTGCTATTAATCTGACAATACGATACACGATTTGCATGTCACGATACAATACATCCCAATACTAAACAATACGATATACATCGAGATATCAATAATTACAAATTTCACCTTTACAAGTACAAAATGGTATGAAATACAATTAAATAAAAAAATGTATGGTAAATAACTGTAATTCAACTACAAATATCAAATACAAGTGGTATCTTTATCAAACTGTCAAATTACATTTTTTAAAAGGTTTAACTTTTGCTTCTGATTAAGTTAAAAAATTAAATTCTTTAACCACATACTGTACATCTATTGAACAAGGTTCACTGACACCTAGTGAACGGGCGTTTACGTGCTATGCATATGTTAGCGCAATTCAATGTTTTGGTTTTTTTTTTGTTGTTAAAAAACATGATTAAAAAAATTTATTTGGACATTTTTCTGATCAATACGACAATCGCACGGATGAAATATGGCAATATGTATCACCTGAATCGATTTTTTCTTACACCCTTAGTTCACATACGTTCTCAACACGTCATTTGAACTCCTAGTGTTTCCGCTAGCAAAGAATTTCTGTGACATCGCATTTTAATCCAACATTTTAGTGCTTAGTTGTGCGTCATCCAGTTCCTTGGACATTATGACATGGAAGGATTTGGACTTTTCACTTAGAAATAGAAAGAGAACTTTGAAGATGTCGGTGGGTGCAGCATTTGGACGCCACTATCGGACACCTTAACCCTCGGAGCATCTTTGTGACTAAAAGTGACCTTTTGGGTGTTTTTATTTGTTTGCCTCATCATTTTTAATGCTAGCTGTATGAAATGTTGCCACTATTGTTTTTTTCATTTTTATTTGCTTAATTCCAAAGTCCTGTGTATTAGAAGTGTATAGAAAAGGAGATATAATACGCATCATACTAACACTTAGTAACCTCATGACCTAATGTGCCCCATTGACTCCCATTGTAAGCATATATTTTTCAGACACTATAATTATGATATATAATGCTTTTACAATTAATATCTAATAGATCAAAGCCTCTACTTTCAAAATAAAGGGAAAATATGTTTTAGCTGTAATGACTCCCTACAAACCAGAGACCATAACGTTTGAAGGAAATTTCAGTGAAGGCCTGGATTTCTTATCTTATAAAATATATAAGGTATACAAATTCATTTTTTTCTTTAAAACTGTCCTTGTGCCAAAAATAATAATGCATTAAATCAATTCTTCCATCAATTATATAAGACACGATCAAGGCTGTAATATTTTGATCAAAAATGTTTAACTTTGTTCCTCATTTTTTGGAATACTGCATATTTAGTATTTTTTCCTGCTGAGAGAATTAGAAGTTCTTGTGATTAAAAAAAAAATCCATACAAACATAAAAAGGGTTTGAAAATTATAATAGATTTTCTATCTATGGAACGGTCTGAAGAAGTTGAAAAGATCTGATGCGGTGGAAGTAAAAATACAATTCACGGAGTACATTTTTATTGCACTTTTACGAGACGGGCCGTTTGTGTACACAGGGTGTCCAAGTGTGTGTAGATTTAAAAGAGTACACAAGGGTTAAAACAGGAAGTCTACGCTACCATGGCAACCATTGGATGCATTTTAACCTCATCAAACCAGTGTGAGTTAAATTCCTTGAGTAATCACCACATCACAGTTTTTCCAAACATGTCGACCTCCACTTGGTGCGTTTAAAGTGCTTTTTACTGAATATGTAGCTATTAAATCACCTCTTATTCTTACTAATAAAGTGTACATAGTTGAGAGGACTTTGTACATAATAAAGTGGCCGATTAGGACAAATTAAGAAAGAACTTCTTTTTGAACATCAATTTAACAGCCCTCTTCTTTTTCCCACAAAAACACGCACTTCCGATTGGGGAGTGCACGGCCACAGCATCTACTTATCTCCAGCTTCATTCTGCGTCATTCTTTGTTTAAAACTCTTGAAGGACACAAAGACCTGCAACTTCCTTAGCTAAGGACATGTGAATGATCTCTATTTAAAAAAAATAAATGTCAGTTTATTAAACATGTGCCACTGCTCGGTGTCACGACGACCTACGAGATGAAGATTAGATGAAGGTAAGTAGGTTGACGAGAACAAATGAACTAAGAGAGCGATGATGAGAGCCATAAACAGCATAAAGTAGCCGAGGAATGACAAACTGAAGATGGTAGAGGATAGTGCATCAATTTAAGTGTACACATTAGATGGATACAGTAAAAGCATATTTATACAGCATTTAAATCTATTACTTACATCTATCAGCAAATCTTCCCAGTTTTAGTAAGTTTACTCCAACGCTGTGTTTGAAATCACATACAAACGTACGACTCGTACTAAGTTTGACGTCAAAACAAGTATGTAGTGTGTTCACATTAGAGTAGATAGTATGGAGAGATTGAGTACGTGACAAATACCCAGATATATAAAGTATGTACAGCGAGCACACTAGTCATACTCAACTGCCCCATGATGCATTGCAAGTGGAGTGCAAAATCGTCCTGGGACCAGCTTCAAGCTAAAAATCAAACATCCCCCTTTCAAAATAAAATCATCTTTTCTTGCCTTCAATTAGTTTTTTAACGTTTTGAAAAGGCATACTTAAAAAATGTCCCCATATAGTATAAATCCAGGGCCCTACGCTCAGCAGTGCAGGCGAGAATCCTGGACGCTAACTGAAACACATCACCTGACCATTTCTTCAGCGCACAGTGTCCGAACCCAGACCGAGCCGGTGGAATAACGACGGAAATGAAGCCCGGACCGCCGGTCAGTAAAACACTAGAAAGTCTAAGCAGCAGCTCTTTAGAGAGGTACGTCTTATTGCTGCAGATGTGAAACCAACGTTTCACATTTCTTGGCCTCTAAAGTCAACATCTCTAATGGAGCCATTTGCGTCACAAATAATCAACCGACACATCTACAGCAGCTGGTAATGCTATAATCATCATCTATAATGTACAGTACATCATTTTAACACAGATGTGTCTCACGCAGTGAACATTAAACCTGTATCAGGGACTCTGTGTGTGTGCTTACGTTGACTAGCAAAGGGAAAGAAGACGAGGGTTTAAGGTGGAAAACGAGGGAAAAAGCGAAGGCGAGCAGTGGTGCTGGTAGACAAAGTGCCTGTAGCCCTCATAATGTAATCTGGCTTTCCAAGAACTACCGCTCACTTGTCAAGGCTAAGGTCAAATGCCTGGCATTATCGAGACACAACAAAGACACTGCTATCAGTGGCCGTACTGTACGTATCTCTCTCTCCGCGTGCCCGCTGTAAACCAGAAGACGGGTGTGTGTGTGTGTGTGTGTGTGTGTGCGAGCACGGACAAATCAAAGTGTTTTAAGAACATGGGGGGGGGGGATTATTTTGATCTCACACTCTCCGATAGAGGAATTACGCAATAGCATCTATGTAATAGTGACGTGCGTAACCCTCAACAGCTGGTGCAGACACACACACACACACACGCATGCAACGTCGATCAGTTTTCGACTCTGCAAAGTAATGACCCAAATATTGATAATTGCGTTACATAATATAAGCAATCCCAAAAAATAGATGTTTATTTACTTGTTTGTAAGATGTTTATTTATTTTGAACGAATAAAAAAATCTCTAAAATAATTTTAAAAAAAGTCAGTTTCAATATAATACACCACAAGTGTCAAACTCAAGGCCCGGGGGCCAAATCTGGCCCTTTAGAGCATTAAATTCAGCCCGTATCAAAAAGCAACAAACAAAAACAGAAAAACCATGAATCATTGTGTAAATTATATATATATATATATATATATATATATATATATATATATATATATATATATATATATATATAAGTAATAATAAAGTTGTATCTTAATTAAATCGTAAATTTATAAAATTAAAGTCAAAATATTCCAAGATTAAAGTCAAAATATTCCAAGATTAAAGTCATACTATTTCTAAATTAAAATAGTAATATTTTGAGAATAAAGTCGTAATTTTATGAGAATAAAAATGAAATAGAAACACTTGTCACTCGTGCGTTTTATGGAGAACGTGGAGCATTTAGTGAGATTATATTTCTTTATTGTATTGTATTTTTTCCACAAAGGCATCTGTATAAAATAAAAGGTTTGTCAAAATGTCCAATTCTTTTTTCAATAAAATAACACCAATTAATTCAATTCAAAATTAAAAAGAAATCTCAGGCTCTAAGCAAAGCTAAAATGATGAACTCTGAAATAGAGAAAATAACCAGCATTAAATGTTGTTTTGTAGTGGTGCATTACGTGTACTCTGATTGGTCGGCTATGATGTGATGCATTTAGACGTTATCTGGTCATTTCATTTTTTTAGGTTGACAATTTGATCATTTACTCAGTAACGGTTGGGTGTAGAAATGCAAAGAATTGCTTTACTTCTTTAAAAATGTACTTAAGTACTCGTAAAATTACTGATTTAGAAATATACTCAAAAAAGTACCCATAAAAGAACTCATTTACAATAACTTGAGTACTTGTAATCAGTTACTTTCACCTATAGGTAGGACTTGACGAGCCTCGGCTACTTCCTCTCCCTTGTCGAACGAATCAAATGTGTATTAAAGGGGCGTCAAACTCACTTTAGTTCAGGGGCCAAACACGGAGCAGTTTATCTCTAGTGGGCCACAGATTTTAGGTGGGAAAATTTATAATTTAATCATTACTGTGCTCTAGTTTGTACTTCTACATATCAATAAATGATAAAACATGTACGTCACTGATAATATAAAAGCAATAAGTGACAGATATCAGTCCCTGCAGGATCTTCACTTTCAATTATTTGATTTTATGGCAAATATTTATTGAATTTGGGGGAATAATTTGAAGAAAATTGCAGGATATGGGTTGATTTAGAGATATTAGTTATTTTCACCTCTGCCAATCGAGCTATTAAGAAAAACAGAACAAAAGAAGCTTCATTTTTTTTTCTAATCAAGTGAATAGTTTTGATTCAAGCAACAAACAACAAAAAGCCACACACAGACACACACACACACTCACACACACACACACTCTTCTGTACTTAAAAGATCTGTTTCTCTATGTTTCCGTTTTCATTCTTTCTCCCCCTTTTCTGCCACTCCAATGTTTCACTGAAGTGGCTGAAAGAGTGAAGAGAGACACGGATAGTGGGAGGGGGAGGGATCGAGAGGAGGGAGGGTAGTATGAGAGTTTGTGGGGGAGGGTAGCGCTGCAATCGCTGGCAGAGATAGCTTGTGACGCACAATGCCGCGCGCACACACTTGTGCTGTGGCATCCAGGGAAACTATGGTGGGAGGGAGTGGGTGGTGGAGAGGGGTGAGGAGGAGATAATGTAGTTGGAGGCAGCGGCAGCAGCAGCAGTGCTCGTCTGAGCTGCAAATGAGAAAAATCCTGCCAGGACTTTCATGCCTGGGTGTCGGAGAGCAGGAAGGAAGCTGGAGCGAATGCACATTGATCTGATGTGCCAACAGACACATGTGGGCCTGTGAAAAAAAGCCCACTTTGATACCGAGGAACAATAGATCCCCTGCCCCGAGACGTGGACGCAAACGCTATTTCCTGCCTCTCGCCTTCTCCGACTGTGGGTGGAGACGCATTAGAAGCAGGAAGGAAGCCCGATCTGACCTTCCTCCTGCAGCCTGGACCCACCCCGAAGCTGCAGTGTGTGGCAAACTGATCACAAACCAAACATTTAGCGTCTCACCAATAGTGCGGCGCAGCTCTTCACATTGGCTGATGTGCGGGAGTTTCAGCATCTCCTTCCATTTCTTGCTGCGGCCATTCCGCTTCCCGCCTCCACCTGGGACACACAAACACACGTTTATTATCATATTATCATTATTAACACTGCGTTGAGAAGTACAAAGACGTATTAAAGTAAAAAAATCTGGGCACTAACAATAATAGTCGGAATATTTCTCTTAAAAGAGAACACTTCACTTGACATTACGCTGTCATTATCTGGCATTAGCATGAATAGAGTGTCATGAAGACTGTCATTAAGTGTTGTTTACTTAAGTATGACACCTTTGGAGCTATGTTGGCATTTTTTGAGTTAGGTGGAGGGATCTAGTGGGGTTGGGGTTACTTTACTTTACGTTATTTGTTTATTTGGAGAGGACAAAGTGCAATACTTTGTGTAAATGTGCCAGATTTAGCCATAAGCTACTTTCCATCCTTAGGTCCAGACATGGACATAACATACACATTATTTACAAACAACCAAGCAAATTCTTATTGAAAAAAACTACTATAGATGATCACATGACTGATTTGCTTTCAACCATTTTTTCAGCTGTTTTTTAAAAGCCTTAAAGGTGGAACAGTCTTGAACAGTGAATGGAAGACTATTCCAACATGCATAAATTTACAGAAATGGTGTTTTGTCCAGTGGTGGTGAGTCTGAACGGTACGGGTTAAGGTTAGGTTTAGGGGTTAGAGCAGAAATGGGCAACTTCTAACAGAGCAGGGCCCACAAAAATGTGATCGTCTGATCCGAGGGCCACATTATCACCATTTATGTTAGCATTTAGAATAATGACCAATCGGAGCACTAATACAAGAAAGAACAGAGGGTTTCATCTTTGTAGTCATTTTGTGTGGGTTTTCTTGGTGTTTCTAGACATTTTGTGTTCATTTTGAACTTTGAATATTTGTCAATATGGCAACATTTTCTTGCCTTTTTGTGTGTTTTTTGAGTCATTATGTGTGTTTATGTTCTAATTTTTTGTGTTATTGTTGTCATTTTGTGCGTTTTCCTTTTGTATATGTTGCTGTTTGTGTAGAAATGTTGTGGTTAAGCAGTTGTTTAGTGTGTCTTTGTTATCACTTTGTGTACTTTTGTTGACATTTTGTGGATTTTGCAGTTGTTTTCTGTGTTTCTGGAGTTTTGCGTGTTATGTTGGGCTTCATATAACTGACAACTTCATGAATTGAAATTTTGTCATAATATTCCAATATTTAGGATGTAATATTTTGAGATTAAAGTTGTCATTTTAAGAGAATAAAAATGAAATATAAAATGTCGCTCGTGCGTTTTATGGAGAATGTGGAGCATTTAGTGAGATTATACTTCTGTTTAGGTTTGATACATGGTGAAATACTGAGCCTTTTGGCCCATCATCACCACACCATTATCAGTTTAAGGACTTTAAAGACACATTGCAGACATTTGGGTTTGTTCTGACCAAAGAACCAGACTGATTTGGAGCAAATAACCTCTTTTGTGGAGGAACAACTGGCTGGAAGTGGTCGATTTAAGGGCCATCAGTGTTACGTTTGCTTTCACTTCAACAGGAATTCTGAGTGCAACACCAGTGCAATTGTTTTAAGATACAACTCTATTCTAAAAATATTACAACTTTAATCAAATAGAATTACGCTTTAAAAGCTTTGCGTTGAAATGTGAAAGACATGCAGCGACGAGCAGCATTTTCCATTCCTCGTGACCACAATTAGCCTATCACAAACCACACGGGAGCAACACAGTGTTTTGCTGGCAGACATGGTTGGTCGTGATGACCTGCTGAACTTCAAAAGGAGCCTCAGAATGAGGAAGAAATATGCCTTTGAACGTGGAGTTAACATGTACTGAGATTTCACAGGGTCAGAGTCACAGAACAGTTGCCAAACTGAATGAAACGGCAACAACAGCCCTTCGAGTGGAACCTAATAGATAACACATGTCAAACCCGAGGCGTGGGAGCCAAAGTCGGCCTGTTGGAGTGTCCAATTCGGTCTACGGAATAATTTTACAGAGCAGAAATCACAGCAAAAGCATTATTCATCAAGAGAATTAGGGTGACCATTAGGCCTGGGCCGATAATCAATATATCTTTTAACCGGACGGTAAATAAAATGAACTCGATAAGTTTGCCGGCCTCGGTATATTGCCATATTCATGTGTATTTTGCAACCCGCCTGTCGGCTGCAGAGGCCAGTGTTAGCAACGGATATTAAACAGCAGATAACTCAGTCAGTTCTAATAATTTCTCAGTGAACCTGCAGCGTAATTACTCTAAAATAGTATACCACCGCCAGGCAATCTTCGATTTAGGTAAAGCAAACAGTCTGGTAGATGCGGAAACTCTGGACCTACTGCGTAGCTTCAGATTGCTACGCCGGCTACATCCAGCGGCCTGCGAAGCAGCGGAGCCTCGTACCCGCGGTGTCCGCCAGCGGAGGAGACGTAAGCGATGTGATCGGAAGCAGAAGCGGGGATGCCTAGCGGGGCTAGCAACCAAGCTAAGTCTAAGTACTTTGTTTTCCTCGCCTTTCGCCTCCAAACATGGATGGTAAGGGGGTTCACCCTCAGCACCTGCATGTTTGTTCTATAGCGGAATGAACGGAGTAAACTAGAAACTATTTGGTCTATTCTGTATAGTTTAAGACTGAATGAAAACAGAACAGAATGAAACAGGAGGGGCGGGGCCACTAAAATTGTTGTTTACAAAAGTTCAAACTGGATTGGAAGTGTCACCTGTTAAGGAATGTACAACTATAAACCGCTGTGCCTCAATGTTTCAAATTTATTGCAAGTGCAATTTAGTTTTTTGAGTGATTTGACTTGATAAAGCATTTTATTTATTGCTTTGGTTGTGTGTGGTTTTTCATTTGAGGTGTTTTTTTTTCTTAACAGAGACAGTGTCTATTTTATTTTAATTTTTAAAAGGTCTTAACATTCCAATTACAATGGTAAAAAATACTAATGAGAAATACAAGTCGATTAGATTTGAAAGGGTGTACTCGCTTTATTATGATACGTTATCATTACAATAATGGTTAATTTGGTCTAAAAAAGATTCGACAATTATATCATATATCGGCAATAATTTGTGGGACAATACAGTATATTGTTCAGCAAAACCTGTCATCGGCCCAGGCCTAGTGATCATACTTTGATTTGCAAAAAAGAAAACAATTGGGCAAACCTCGGAAGTACTCAAAGTACTCGAGGTTTTCTTGAATTTGCCTTAAAATGCAAAATACAATATAGTAGATAAATAACTTGTTAATGTCCATAGGGTTTAAAAACCATAAAAATCAATGTACACATAAAGACTAGCTACAGAAAAGCAGAAAAACATTTATTCATCAAGAAAGTTTCTCCCAGAGGCTTCTTCGTTTTCAAACCCCTCTCTGAACCTCCATGAGGAGGGTTTATCATCCAGGAGGATCTTCCCGCTAAAATTCTTCCATTAAATCCACCGGTATTTGGTCTCTGTTAATCCATCTTTGACTTTAGTCAGAGAGAAGAGGAGAGAGGCTCCTGTGAACACTGCTGCCAGCACCAACAAACTCAAACAGGGTGCAGGCAGTAGATCGTCATCTCTCCCCAATGACCTAATCTCAGTCTACACAAGATTCAAGAAGGACAACAACACCCAGCCCCGGAAGAAACAACGTCCATGCTCAAGCCCAGTGACTCTCACCTTCAGCACAGAAGATGTGGTGAGAGCTCTCAGGAGGACAAGAGAGAACAGTTCACCTGGTCCAGACAACATCAGTGGTCGCATCCTGAGTCACTGTGTTGAACAGCTAGGGGCCGTGTTTCAGACCCTGTTTCAGAGATCAATGGACAGCACTACAATCCTCCAGCTGTGGAAACACCTCACAGTTATCCCCCATCCCCCCTAAAAATCCCCGTCAAATCTCTGAATGACCTCAGGCCTGTGGCCCTCACCTCTCTTATGATGAAGCCAATGGAGAGGATCATAAACACATCATCAGAGAAACGACTCACAGATGGACCCGCTCCAATTTGCTTATCGCACAGGCAGAGGCGTCGATGATGTGAAAACAATCATAATAGACACTGTCCACAAACACCTAGAGCACCCTAACACCTCAGCCAGACTCATGTTTGCAGACTTCTCCTCTGCATTCAACACACTGCAGCCCCACATCCACGCTGTCAAACTCTCAGCCCTCTTTCATCGAGACGACCAGCTAAACCTGTGGATTTTAGACTTTCTGACCAACAGATCACAGAGAGTTCTGGTCAAAACACCTCCTCCGACCTCCATTACACCTCAACCGGTTCCCCTCAGGGCTGTGTGCTCTCACCTCTGCTCTTCATCCTCTACACTGATGACTGCAGAACCCCACAGCCTAACTATCATCTGGTGAGGTATGCAGACGACACAGTTCTCCTGTCTCTGCTGTCAGGCCCCTCTCATCACCACGGATCAGCTCTTCAGGAGATTGTGGAGTGGTGCGACAGCTCCTGCCTTGAACTGAATGTCAACAAAACCAAAGACATGGTGGTGACCTTCTCTAACAAGCAGAGGGAACTGGCTGCAGCAGCAAAAACTATAATCCACGGGAAGCCTGTTAAAGTAGTCGAGGAGTACAAATACCTGGGTACCATCGTTGACAGCCTGCTGAAATTCTCCTCCAACACAGAGGAGATCCTCAGGAAATGTCAGCAGCAGAAATATCTCCTTAGGAAGCTCAGACCCTTTGGAATTAGCAAGAACATCCACCTGACTTTCTACTACTCCTTCATCGAGAGCATCTTCACATTCTCCATAACCTGCTGGTTCCACTCCACCAGCCTCCAGAACAGAAACCGCCTGCAGAGCACGGTCAACGACTGCTCTCAGATCATCGGACTACCTGCAAGAACTCTGTCTTCCATCTATGAGCAGCAGACACTCAGGTTAGCAGGTGCAGGACCCCTCACCACAGTCTGTGGAATGCTCTCCCTGACCATCTGAGAGCTCCTCAGACTGTGGATTCTTTTAAACGTAGCCTAAAAACTCACTTTTTTTCAAAGGCCTTTCCGTAGCCTTTTTTTATGCCTCATTGTTTTTGGTTTTATACTGTTTTGCAAGTTATGTTCATCGTAGGTCTTAGGCTTTCTTTGTGGTTTGAGATTTCTTTAATGTAGTGCAATACAAATAAAATGTATTATTAATATTATTATTATTATTACACGCTCTTAACCCAGCGTTTGAGTGGCTCCCCTCAGGACACAGAGGAGAAGACCAACCTTTGTCCACAGGGCTAACCAGCTCCTCAACTCCTGACCCCCCACCACAAACAATCAAAAACAACCCCCAACCCCAGACTTTCAAAGCTGTGAACTTTGTTATATACCTTCCTTTTTCTTTTTTACCTCAGCTTGCACCGTAACCCCCTAATGATTTTTTTATGATGCTTATATTGGTCTTCATGCATGACCTCACTTTATTCTGTTTGATATCGGTTCTCATATCTTATCCATCATTGCACAACGGTCACTATATTCTTTCAGTAATCATCTTGTTTATATAGCTCTAGTATATATTTAGTCTGTTGTTCTATTATCTGCCATGTACCACTATCACTTTATTATTTACTATCTGCCTACTTGCACATAGTTATAGATGTATATCTATATTTATTTCCTATTCACTGCACTATAGTTCATTTGTTCACTACTGTATGTACAGTATGTCTGTTTAGTCCAATCACTGTCCACTTATAGCTTCTTTTTTGTATTTAACTTTGTCATTTTGTATTTTAACTTTGTACTTTTATCTTGATACTTTATTCTTTTGTTGACACTTAATCTTTGGTTGAATTTTAAATATAGCTGCTATTGTTCATTTACTGCCCCTGTGCCTTTAAATTGCCCCCTATAAGGGACAGCACGTGTGAGTGAGTTGGGTTAGAACGCACTCAGAAATCCATCTAACTGAGCTTTTCAGAAAGCAGCGACTCCAAAAACAAGATTTTTTTAAATACAAAATAAGCTCTAAAAATATATAATTGTAATTTTTCTTTTTTTCTTGCACTTTGTCTGAGCTGTCATGACAGTAAATGTTCCCACTGCGGGATCAATAAAGCAACTCTACTTTCCTATTCTACTATTTAGCAATGAGACTGCTGTGAATGGCCAGGTCACATTCTATCCAACATTTACGTCATCAAAATGTGATAACATCATCATGTTGTATCCCAGAAGGAGCTGCAGGGGATGGGGGGGATTCCCAGTGGAAGACGGAGTGGAAAATAGACACTTAAGGGTCGCATTCCGTTCATACTCCAAACTGATAGAAGATGCATTTAATGTTTAATATGAACGAGCACACAAAAAGTCTGATTTAAAAAAAAAAAAAAATCCAAATAAAGCAGTAAGACCTGCAGTGTGTAAGTAGCCAAAGTGGCTTCCCAACACAACTCTGGTGTTTTCATTGATTGAAAGCTGTGTCAAAACAATGGCGGATGTTTATTTTGTGGCTTTCCACAGAGATACTTGAATGTGTAATGTCTCTATGGCTACGTTCACACTGCAGGACTTAATGCTCAAATCTGATTTTTTTTGCCCCAATGCGACCTGTATCTGATGTTTTTATGGCAGTCTGAACGACCCAAATCCAATATTTTCAAATGAGATTCACTAGGGATGTCCCGATACAACTTTTTCACTTCCGATACCAATATTGCAACCATACATAATGGCCGATATCGATCCGATACGATATCAGCACAAATCATACATAGTTTTATTATTATGGTCGTTTAGTCGACTAATTGGTCAATTCCAAGATTTTCATTGGTCGACCAGCAATAGTGTCAGTTTCAATACCGTTAAAAAAAAAAAAATGCAATGCACTTATATAGGTGATAAGGATTAAATATCAATATAATGTATTTAATGCCTAAACATGATTGTATGTCTAGTAACAGCTGTGTGAGAGCGTGCTCACTGCTACAGCTGTCAGTGCACAGTGTGTTGTCGTCAGAGCAGAGAGGGAACGACAGGCTTGAAGCATGCTATTGATTCAATCCCTTTTCTGCACAAGAACATGGATTATCTTTATATTAATCCTTGGATCATGTAAATAGATCCTGTCTCTGCGCACCTGTGGTTGACGTGCGTTTGTTTCCCCGTGTGCTGATCTGATGTTGACATTAACAGTTTATTAATAAAAGCAGACTTACCACTAAAACAAATGTAAATATGTCATTTGTATGAGGAAAAAATAGGTTTTCATTGTCGGTTTCAGGTCGGGCTCTGATATAAACACCTAATGTCTGTCAGACCTGTAGGTTTCACGTTTGCTTTGTCGGGTTCTGGTCAAAGCTTGAATAAGGTTCATATGATAAATGGTCTGTGTTTAAAAGCAAATTGACACCACAAAACGAAAAACAGAATATTTGTCTCTATTTTTCTTTCTCCTCGTCCTCCTCTGCACCTGATCATTCATTCTCCGTTTTCTTTTTTTCTTGGTCGACTAATCACTACGTGTGCCATAGCCTTGGTCGACCAACCATTGCCTTCGTTGACTACAGCCCTACCTATTTTGTAGTGTGGAATGTTAGAAAAGGTTTGATCAAGTGATGTTACTCATACAGAGAAAAATAGGCCACAATTCAAGCTCACTTCCGTTATTTTGTACTGTCAATATATGTTTGACGGGGACAAAAAACAACAAAAACTTATCGGAACGCTTATATCGGAGATTTTAGATGATCTGGCTGATATCCGATATCAATAACGGATCGGGACACCCCTAATACAAACACATATGCGTCATTTGTGTGAGAAAAAATTAGGTTTTGATTGTCGGTTTCAGGTCGGGCACGGATATAAACACGGTCGGTTTCGGTTCTGGTCAAAGCTTGAATAAGGTTCATATCATAAATGGTCTGTGTTTAAAAGCAAATCGGGACCACAAAACGCTAAAACTAAATATTAGTCTCTCTGTTTCTTTCTCCTCAACCAGTCGTCCTCCTCCACCTGCTCATTCATACTCAGTCAGTTTGGAGTCTGATACAGCTCACATTTTAAATGGCAATGTGAACGGACAAACATAAAATCGGAATTGAGCATTAAGGCTCGCAGTGTGAACGTAGCCTAAGTCTGTGGTGCTAGGGATTGGCACCAGCAGCTTTGATCTAAAATCCAACTTTTGAGGCATTTGCCACCAAAAACATTCAAAAGATCAAATTGTCAAATTATATTCTTTCGTCACATCCATAACATTGATTACTCAACTATACAAAACAAACTGTATGCACACGACGGCTAAACGTTTACGTGCCACAACTGTGTGTGTACAAGAGACTACTACGGTACATAAATGTGGTGCCTGCCGACCTCACACAAGTATGCATTAATAATGCATTGGATTTTATATAGCGCTTTATCATAGACACTCAAAGTCGCTTTACAGAATTAAGGCATTATTCTTTCATTCCACACTTAGTGGTGGTAAGCTACTACTGTAGCCACAGCTGCCCTGAGACAGACAGACAGAAGCGAGGCTGCAATCGTGCTCCATCGGTCCTTCCGACCACCACCACCACCACCACTCACACATTACATTCATACTAGGCAATGTAGGTGAAGTGCCTTGCCCAAGGACACGATGACAGACACCACTGGGGGTGACTGTCCCCCACTGTGGCACCTGGAATTCTCAGAGGTCTCCATCCAACTACGAACCAGGCCCAGACCTGCTTAGCTTCAGAGATCTAACGAGATCGGCCAATGACAGACAAGTAGATTTAACCTGTTGTATTAAAAACAGCGCTAACGCTACAAAAGAAACCGTGCCACACCAAGGCAATAAAATGTATCAAATCTAAAATGCAGATGAATCACTCATGTGCTGCTGTGGAAGAAGTCAAATGATGGATCCTCTGCAGAAATAAGAGCCCACGAGATGTAAATGTACATCAACAGCTTCATTTAGAGGAGAGTCCAAAATATTAGAAAAAGCTGCTGGAGACAATTTATTTATTTTTTTAGTGTAAGCCTCGTAGATCAATAAATCAAAGATTATTTGCTCGAGAATAAGATGTAAAAGGTTGAAATTTTCACTCAAAAGTTTGTTTTGATGTACATTGTAAACATTTCGTTATTCACGTTGTCGTAGAAGTTTTGTGCATTGCATTATGGGATGTGGAGTCCTGTAGACAGAAAAATAGAAGTGTTTTTATTTATTTATTCTTACAGTGATTTCTTGTGTTTGCCTCCAAAAACTTCCCAACACATTTCTGATGTTTTCATGAACTGAGAGTTGCAGCAAAACAATGGCGGACGTTTATTTTGGGGTTTATACAGAAATATCCAAATCTGGCTGAAATCGAATGTCTCACAGAGTGAAGTGGTATCATACTGGGAACAAACTAGAACAAATACGATTTCAAGAGAACCACCGTCATCCTTGTCTGGCGAAGAAATCCCGAAAAGAATGAAGCGAAAACACTTCTATGATCTGTCTACGGAACACCACATCCCACAATGCAATGCAAAAACTTTTTCCTACAAAGTGTTTACAGTGGAGATCAAAACAAACTTTATCTGATTTTTTCTTTCATTTTTTGTCTGCTTTAAACCAACTTTTGTAAATGCTTTTCCAGTATTTAGTTCAATCTCCTCATTTGACGTTTTACGCAATCTGTTGAAAGCCCATCTCTAACAGTGTCCACTTAGTGACATTTTCATTTTCGACACAAAAACATGAAGACATGCAGCCCAGCGTGAGCATTTAAGCATGTTGACCTGGCAGTGACCAGAGGCAAGGACAGCTGGCTCATCTCAGCGGTCGCCTCAATGCATCATGACAGAGCGTTGGAGAAAGAATGTTGACAGCGTCAGACATCATGGGGCGTGCGCACGACTCGTCTCACACGCACGCCTGGGCTCCCACTGTAGCGGGTGGTTGGATAAACGTAACTTAAACCTATCTTTAAGAGATTATCTCTGACACACACACACACACACACACACACACACACACACACACACACACACACACACACACACACACACACACACACACACACACACACACACACACACACACACACACACACACACACACACACACACACACACACACACACACACACACACACACACACACACACACACACACAGAATGATCAGATGACTTGGAAAAGACAGTTAAATGACCTACAGGCTCAATAGACACTCCTCAGAGGATAGGGGTGGGAACCTCTGGGTACCTTTCGATACGATACGCAATACAAAGCTCACGATAACAATTGTCTCACGATATGGCGATACTGCGATTATCGATATATTGGTCAGAAATCAATCGGCGATAATCTATGACATAACAAGAAAATAAAAGATTAATTGAAAAAAATGAAATTTTTATTTTAAATCTCTGAAAGACAATACATTGAAAAAGTGTCCTATGAACAGTGACACTATTTTAGTGCAACATTTCTGTAAATAAGTGTCAACATACCAATGTAAATGAATAACTATCTCCAATAGTGCTTTCTGTAAACAATAAATAGGGTCTTTCTTACCAGTGACACCATTATAGTGGAATATTCCAGTAAACAATATATTGGTTCCTTCAACAAACAGTGACAACATTTCTGTGAAGATCTATCTGCACATTTTAGTGAAAAAGCAGAAAAGTTTTGGGGAATAAAAAAAAATAATTAAAAATCCATAGTTAGCGCGAGCATATCGATAACCGATCATGCAAAAAATCATTGTGATACATCGCCGTATCGAGATGTCGTCACACTCCTATCAGGGGTCCGATGTACATTTACATTACATTTATGTGTGTGTGTGTGTGTGTGTGTGTGTGTGTGCGTGTGTGTGTGTAATCCGTCTCATCAGAGGTGAACTGAGGTATTTGCTGCGTGAGTCACAGATTCTTTGGTCTAAAACAGGCACGTCAAACACAAATCTTATTTCACAATTATGTTGAAATCAAAAATTACAACAATAGCAAGTTTCCCAAAATCCATTAAAAAGAATCCCAATTTGGCCTGTGATCTTCCTCGGAAAAACCAACGGAAAAAACGTATTCTGGTTCTCAAATGGAAAAAGCTTTTCTTCTTTTCTTTTTTTTCGCTCCGCAATTAAAATCAGGCCCCGACACGACATGTAAATGCCTCACGTGCATGTTTTGGGACAATATTCCATTTACACAATAATTTTTTTTTTACTGGAAAACGAATGATTGAATGAGGGAATAAAAAGTTATATATGAATGAAACAGCACAATCAAATCACACCAAATCTTAAGGGGTGAGCAGAGGTATTTAGTGCGTGAGTCACATATTTTTTTGGGTCTAAAATAATTTTGTAATATTTCCTAAGTCTATCTCAGCCAAACATTTTCTACACATAGAATTGTTTTAAGTTGAAAAATATGGGTGAAATAAATACTGGTAATAGTCTCAGACAACATGTAGGTGGGGGTACATTCTGTCATGTAGATATTTCAATTTCAGGAAGTTAATTCTGTGATTTCCATCTGTTTTCTATAATCGTAGAAAATCGGTTGTAGACTTTTGTTTTTCTCTACATTTTTTGTAGCTTTTCTCCAAATTGTTTTTGATGAGTTCACTTTGCGTGAACAAGGAGAGAGACCGGACATCCCAGTGGAGGAGACGGAGATGATATTCTAGTGATTCCAAGGATGAAAAATCCACCAAAGACAGGACTTGCCATATAAGTTCCCTACAGGTACATTTTAAACGAACCAACACTGAGAGAGAGGTATGGTATAGTTTTCCAACTAGCCAAAAAGTTTGACTTAAAGTTTTTACTAGTTTTTTACAAAATGGTCACACACAAATTGTGAAAGTTAATAGAATTTGTTAGAGGCTTTTTCCAAAAGGTTCAAATGAAAACAGACAGGGATGAAACCCAATCTACTGACAGAGAGATGTGTGCTGCGTTGCCTGAAAAAGTAAAGGAAATTCATATCTATTTAGTTAAAGTATTAACAAATACATGAACCGACTGATCTAAACAGGACAAACCTGATTGATGATCGTTCAAGGCAAACTAGTGTGCTGAAAAACACAGACTAGAACATTTCCATTAGGCACAAGAAAGAAAAAAAAAAATGGGACAAATATTTTTGCTTTGTTGCAACATGAATATTGAGCAGGAAGAGTCACTTGTTTCAGTTGAAGACGTTTAATAAATCCCACCTTGTAGTTAGAGACAGGTATGTTGACAGACCTGTTGAGGGACTGCAGGGCACAGCAAGAACAGACACAAAAACAACCCAAAAGTACTTCTGTTGTAGGAAAATCCAACGGTAAAATGATGGAAAGCTGAATATTTGAATGCCTCCATGACTCCGTGTGGTTTCTGTGGCTTCATTAAAAATACTAAAATCTTTACTCTTTTCTTTCTGTTTGCTAGCCTTTGAAACACTCTCAATGCCTTTTTTCTTGCCCATTACAGGCACTGCAGTAAAAATCTCTACACCTTCCTTGTTGAAGGAAGTATAATGCATTTAGACTAATCCATAATCCCATTTGGATGCTTTTATATACTGTATATATTGTCTGGTAAGTGCTTTAAAAAGGAAGTTATCCATTTGTCTTGTTGTGTACAAAATCTCCTGCTTATGCATCTGTGAATAAATCTGCAGAGATTCTGTGACATTTCACGGGAACCTTTTTGGCTCCGAAGCCTTTGTTTGACATGCCTGAAAATAATCCATCTGACTGACAAAACAGGTCACACGATTGCCAAACGCAGGGAAGCCAAACCCATGAGGGATTAGTTGAAAACGTGACTCGTTTATGAAACTTGGAACAGTTTTGGAGAAAAATTCTGAGAAACACGGGCTCAATAAAAATTCTGTTCTCAAAGAATCACAGCTACAGCTAGCTTCAAAAACCCAGACAGAGTAGTGAGGCTTCATCACAAGGACCCTGCATGAAAAATCATTAGATAAGGTCATTTTCTCTAGAGTTAAAGGACCTTTGAATGCATTTTAAAATAGAAAACATAGCAGGAAGGGGGTGTGCTTGAGTGAGGTGATTGAATTTCTCCACATTATAATGTAGGAGAGACTTGAGTATTGCATTATTACTTAAAAAAGTCTTAGTATTCAGTAGCCAGGCCAACATATATACACGCTCAAATAAACCAAAAACATGTTTTTGGTGGAAGGAACCTGAATTAGGACAGACATGTTCATGCTTACTGTGTAGATCAGTCTTAGTAAATGACTGATGATGGTGTAGATTCACTATAATGTTCATATTATTACAACCAGAAGTTGGCTGATAATTGGCAATATTTTCGTTCGAAATTTGCCATACAATGTAATATCAGTCAACATCTGTTTTTCCACCGATATTGAAGAACCGATGTGTCACACCGAACACGGCTGAAGCGACTAGATTACATTCAAAATCAATGTAAATGACGCGATCTCAAGCGATCTCCCTTCAAGCGACCTCCCTTCAAGCGACCCGACTTGCGCGATTTCGGCGACTAGGTCCTGCGCGACCTAGCCGCTCAAAGTTGAAAAATGTGAAGCGACAACCCCCTCGTCCGTCACTGTCTGTAGAGCCGAGACAGCAGCCCCTCCCTCCCGCTACAGTGCGATGGCTGCACACTCCCTCAACTTACAGGGACAAAATTAAATTTGTCAGCGTCTTGAAAAAGCCTACATTCTGGGGGAAATCATCCTTTAGTAACTCCGTAAGTTGAGTTACAGAGTAACTAAAACTGCACACTTCTCATGATAAGTGCTGTAAACAACCGACTCATCATGGGCGATTGGAATGACTGCAGTCGCGTTCAGTGTGAACGCACCTTTAGGGCTGCACAATTAATCACATTTTTTCAAATGTGGGCTCTGTTGCATATTTATTCATGCACTTTATCAAACCCAGTAGTCGTCCATCCACCAGGGGATGAACACGATTAAGTTCTCTTGGAAAAAACATGGCGTGTGGACAGAAGAGGAGATCGAGACATTTCAAAGCATTATACCTAAAAATTATTATTGCCACATTAGACATGAAACAACAAAGGAATGTGGAGTGTTATAAGGAGGTTTGGAGCGTCCATCTGCCTCCAGCAAAGTCTCACAGGATGACAAGGCTCTAGTCCAAAACTACCTTCAATGGAAACACGTATAAAGCGCAATTATACTTTGTCCACATTTAAAAATATTGCTTTTATTTTTGCCAAAACCTGTAATGGAATCCCAACTGGAGTTTTGGAGGAGGCTCTGCATTTTTCAAATGCTTCATCTATCGTAGAAACACAACTTTCCAAATGGAGATCATGTTTAACTTTGTAAATGTCACAACCCCAACACTGAATAAACAACATTGGACGAAACACAAGCGAAGTCAAGCAAGTGAAAACATCCACAAAGTAACGGACAAGGGAAGAAAGAGGTTTAAATGGCCAGCTGTGCGTGTGTGTGTGTGTGTGTGTGTGTGTGCCACTCAGAGACAGCTAGGCCACCCCACCCTGTTTAATGTCACTCTGACGTCAAAGCCATGTGTGTAGGGCCTTAATGCAGACAGGATGGAGGGAGTATTTATTTAAGTTTGGTTCTCCTTCTGAGAGAACGGGGCCCTCCATAAACACCGACTCCAGCGCCGTTCGTGCTCATTCACAGCCGAGCCACTGAGATCATCAGAACATCACATTGCTTCCTTAAACATGTTTACATGAGCAGTGTTGTCTTTAGAAGCGCGGGCAGGTAACCAGAAGTCACTGGTCTGAGTTTGGCTGACCACAGTTTGCCTCACATCAACCCCAATCACTATTTCCTTATGTTTCCTGTCGTTCACTGCTTACTGTGAGCCAACAAAAGCAAAACATTCTGTAGAAAAAAGGCCCAAAGAAAGTATTGATGGATATGTGATAATTGAGGATGTTTGACTTGTTTCCAGGGACTTTGTGTAATCTAACAGACAGAGAGTATTTCACTTTTCTTTCTTTCTTTCTTTTTTTTTATGTCACAAGACTATCGCTGAAATCTAATTTGCAGCTCTATTTTGAGCAGATCAGGATGTGTAGCAATAGTAGTGAACTGCATCTGAGGCACATGTGTCAAATCTGGCCCTTCAGAGCATCCAATTTGTTGTTTAAAGAACTCAAAATGTGTACTTTGTGCTTAGATTGTTGATGCCTTCCATACTTTGTCTAATTTATAACTGGAAGTGCAAACTTGGGCACATTATTGTTTAAATTGTTCGGGAACAAGTCAAAGAAGGAAAGATGGACAAACGAAGAGTAAGACAAAGACGAATATGACCTAAATGAAGAATATTATACAACATAAAAGGAATTTAAAGACACAAAAGGACAAACAAATTAGAAGAAAATTAAAAAAAAAAAAAGACAACACAATTAATACAAAGGCAACCAAAAGACTGCTTTATAGTTAAACTATAGTTTTATAGTAATTTATAGGGCAGCCTTCACCACTTTAGCACCCGTTATCGTCTATGTTGGCAATCTTACTAAATCACATCCATCAGATAAACAAACTAAATGTTTACTTATTTCATTTTATCAGCCTTTCCTAATTATAATAATGTAATTACTGATATTTGGCTAGTAGAAGTGGGATAATAAAAGATATAAGAAGGTTTAAAATGCAACATATCTCAGATAGTTTGTAATAGTAGGACTGAATAAACATAACAGACAGATAGTATTTCATTTTTATTCTTTCTTTCTTTCTTTATGTCACAAGACTATCACTGAGATCTAATTTGCTGCTCTATTTTGAGCAGATCAGGATGTGTAGCAAAAGTAGTGAACTGCATCTAAGGCACGTGTGTCAAATTTAAAGCCCGGGGGCCAGATCTGGCCCTTCAAAGCATCAAATTTGTCCCAATCTGTTGTTGAAATAATCCAAAATGTTTCCAAAATCCTGCAATTTTTTCTCAAATTACTCCATAAAATCATCCCAAATTAAATAAAAATTGGTCAAGAAATGAATAAATCTAAGGACATTGAAGTATCTGTCACTTATTGCTTAAATATTGTTGATGCCTTCCATACTTTATGTGTAATTTATAACTGGAAGTGCAAACTTGGGCAAATTATTGTTAAAATTGTTAATTTTCCCCGACTAAAACCTGTGGCTGGCGGCCCACATGTGGTCGAACTGCTCTGTATCTGGCCCCGGAACTGAAATGAGTTTGACGCCCCTGATCTAAGGGATAGTCAGCTGAAACGCTTTGATTTGGATTGTTTTGCTTTAACACTGAACTTTTGAAATTGTACCAAACTGACGGTAAAACCTACAAAAAGGGTTGGTATGATTTTCAGCCGTAAAAAGCAGTGGAATGAACAGGCAAAAGAAAAGTGAAGCAAGTCAGTGACTCCGTGACAAATGAGTAGAACCGGATACTTTGATTCTGCTGCAGACTTTGGTTGTCTGTTCAAACTAGGCCAGAGTTTCTGGTGAAACGAATCCTAAAGTGAGCTCGGATTCACAGGTGTGAACGCACTCTTTCGTGTTAAACCAGTTTCAGCAAGTGGGGATTAAGATGAAGACAGGGAAAACTCACCAAGAGACAAAGAAGCCTGTCATCTTTTTACCTCATTGATGACGCTCATATCTCTCTAGTTGTATTTAGTAACAAAGCAGCAACATTTCGCAACAACTTCCCTCTGCACAGCCACACCACAGTTCCTCATACTTTCGCAAAACTAAATTCGATTTGGCAATTAATCGCAATATTTCACCGCACAATTATCGCATGAATCAATTTTTGTAATCACGTTTAACGAAAAACATACTGGGCACTTTTATAGAAGTATGTGGTTAATTTAAAAAAAAAAAAAAAAAGAAAAGAATTTAAGAGCTTAACAGAATCAGAATCTGTTGTAGAAGCAAAAGTTTAACTTTTTTGAAACATGCAGTTTAACAGTTTGATAAACATACCACTTTTTATATTGGCAGTTATATTACAGTTAGTTACCATTTACTTGTTCTCGCAAGTTTAAAAAAAAATTAAATAAATTGTATTTCATACCATTTTGTACTTGGAAAGCTGAAATTTGTAACTGTTGATATCACGATGTATATCGTATTGTTTAGTATCAGGATATATCAACATGTGAATTATATCGTCAGATTCATGGCAATTCACACCGTTATTACCCAGTAAAACCAGAGCACAATTATCTGAATAATATCCACTCTTATCAAGAAAGTTTATTATTATTTGTACCATTGCATATCGTCATCTAAATCCTTGTTTTAATCAGAAATGAAATGGATTAAAAGTAATCAAAAATTGTAGAAAAGGTGGTGAAATTAGTGTTTTAAAAAAGTAGGAACAATTAGTTTAAACTGGCAAATAATAGACATGACAAATCGTGAATGTGGTTAAATTGCTAAAAGAGGAAATATGGTGAAAAGGGGTTAAAAGTGACAAAAATGGGTCAACATATATAACTTGATAGAGAAGTGGCAGAAATGGGAGTAATGTAGCAAAAATAAATTAGGAGGAAAAAGAATATGGCAAGAAAAAGTGATAAAAATAGGTTAAATTATGGAAAGTTTGGTGTAGTTGCAGAAAAAGGGTAAAAAAATAAGCAAAAATGGGCTCAAATGGGGTCCTGACCCCAAGATTGAGAACACCTGGTTTAAGGTATAAAAACCAACATGAATTAATTCTTCTAAAATGCTTTAAGTGCCAAAAATGTTGCACTCAAAACTTTTATACAGGGTTAATCAATTTGTAAAAATGTAAATGACATTATAGCAAAAACTACTACTCAGTGAATGTTCCAGTTCAAACAGAAGTCATAAAAACATGTGGAGGAAAAACGACATTTCCGACAGCTTCAGCTGCCATCATTCCCAATCACTCGCTGCCATGTTCACAACCCATCTTTATTTTTTATCGCCATATGGGAAATGCCGATCACATCCTCTGATAAACACATGTTATGCACTGACACTCGGAGTAACAGCGAGTCTGTGACGGCAACAGACTCAGCGTGAGAGACCAATAGTTCACAAACATCTCAAAGCCAGTGTCTGCTCAGTGCTAGTTAACACCCAACACTGAAGAAAAACATCAACCCCCAACTGTAAAACCACTAATGTAGATTTACTGGTCACTTCAAGAGCTAAGAAATTAAATGTTAAATAAAAAAAGATTTAGTGTAATTTACAACATTTTGATTTATGCTTATGAACATGGGAATTCCACAAGCAATAAGAATTTACTCATCTGTGGCCAACTACCATAGAGGGAATAAGTCAAATAAGAAAAGATTGATAAACAAAGAGTAAGAAAAAAACAAATATGACCTAAATGAAGAATATTAAGAACAAGTAGACAGTCATCAACATCCTCCACCAAAGAAAAAACGAAACGAGGGCAATTACTCCGGAAAAAAATAATTGTGCACTTCTCATTTTCGAACTCCATCAAGGTATTGATACACTGAAGCCACAAAACAACAATGGTTATTGTATCGTAAATGATTTCTAAGAAAAGCTGTCCACTTTGAAGATACCTCAAACAGAGTAAAAAAATGGAACAAGGGCAATAACTCCAGAAAAAAATAATTGTGCGCTTCTCATTTTCGAACTCCATAAAGTTATTGACATCCTGAAGATACACATCGAATTTGGTTATCCTATCTTAAACAGTTTCTAAGAAAAGCTGTCCCCTTTAACTCGGATGGACGCACACACGGAGCTCAAACCCATACCCCCCTTCCACACTTTGTAGCGGGGGATATAAAAACCACTACACAAAAAGTCCACTAGCTTCATGCTAACGTCTATGTGAAAACCCATGTATATGCTCATGCTAACATTTACCGCGATCGGCGGTGATTTATATAGCACACCGTTTATGCTTAACTGTCACAAACACAGTCTTAGGAGTGTGATCAAACAGTACACTTAAAAATACTCACAAGCATATGTTTTTTCAAGCCGAAAATACAAGAACTTAGTAGAAACCAATTGGCCATGGGCTTTCAAGATCGCGACTTCCGACTTCTACGGCAATAACTACAGGAAAAAAAACTGCACACTTCTCATTTTCGAACTCCATCAAGGTATTGATACCCTGAAGCCACACTTTAACAGTTTCTGAGAAATGCTGTCCACGGACATACGAACGGACAATAAGTCATCTCACGGCACTCGTTACTAAAATTGATAAGAAAAAAACAACAATTCCATATGAAAAAGCAACAACGACAGTGACAAGGAATGTCTCCCTTTGAACAGGAAGAAACCTCCAGCAGAACCAGGCACAGACGTAGCAGCCATCTGCCTTGACTGGATACAGTAAAAACTGAGTATAAAAAGCCCTAAATGGACTGATATGCAGACATGGAGTAGTACGGAGGTGACTTCATGTGTAGATGAAAACTCATCAGTTCAAACTTATCAGATTACACAAGAATCTCCGTTAATCCCAATCTTCATCAACCAATAGAGTGTGGTCTATGTCACTAAGTGGCTAACACGTGGAGTTTTCCAAGAATGTTGTAAAGTTCTTGTAAAGTGGCCAATACAGCAGAAATACCACAGAAAATACAGAACATGTAGCCGTGCGACAGAACGGTACTCACGTAACGAACAAACAACTTTGCTATTATTCTATTTCCCCAAATGTATTACGTACGTGATATTTTTGTGTTCTTCGTGCCAGTCTGTGCCTCCCGTGACTTGATCTCAGGTTGTGCTTAGATGGGGTGGCACTCACCCAAAAAACGTGACACAAATAGTAGGAAATGAGACGGGGTCATGCACAGTTTAAGCCCATTGTAATATTACCATGCACACGCAACGCTGGCACAATGGAGCCCGGCTGTGATAAATGAATGCTGCTGCTGTGGCTCTCCCTCACACTGTGTGCGATTGGCTGGTGTGGCCCCTTGTTCAGGGAAACCTTAACTCTGTGTGTGTGTGTGTGGTGGCGTTCCAGAGCACGGGCCCAGTGTTTGCAGAAGGTAATCCGTCTGTATACTCGCACTGGAAGGCACACACTAGTAGAGAAGTAAACATTTCTCATCTGAACTTCTGCCTCTTGTCGTCCACACACAAACATCTATTTTCCTGTCAGGCCTTCATTAATCCATTACACGCACAGTTCTTCCTCATGTCGTCGATTGCGACATTAAACCAGATTGCAACACAGTAAATTTCAACAAACAAGGCAAACAGAACTCTGCTCACTCCCAAATGGACATTTTTTTTAGTATACCTAAACTTATGTATCAAACAATGTGAACCTAAAGCGTAGTTGAAACAACAAAAATATTAAAAATGTAAAATATTACCAACGTCCTGTTTAGCGAAGTGCATTCAAGTGCGGTCAAGATACCGAGTTTGGGAAGAAATAGCATGTAAACAGTCCATTACTGCAGCAGTGGTTCTCAACCTTTTCAGACCATGACCCCCAAAATAAAGGTTCCAGAGACCAGGAACCCCCACTGTACCTGAAGATAGTCTATAAGGGGGAATAAAGGGGAGAGTTTTTTGGGGTCCATCCATAAAGTCAGAAAAATGATGGTCTATTGTTCTATGAATCTGTAATAAACACATTTATTTATCGATCACAGGATGTTTATTATTACTTGCACCCTAGTATATTGTCATCTTAAAGATGTGAATCCTTGTTTTACTACAAAATAAAATGGGTTGAAAAGGCGGTGAAATGTGATTTTAAAAACCGCAGAAATTGGTGAAAAATTGCAAATTAAAGTGGCCAAAAATGGACAGAAAAAGTGTTAAGAACGGTTCAGTGTCAATATTGGCTTAAAAGTGGCAGAGAAAAGTAGGAACAGTTCGTTTAAACTGGCAAATAATGGGCATGACAAATTGTGAATGTGGTTAGAATGGCAAAAATAAGCATGAAATATGGTGAAAAGAGGTTAAAAGTGACAACAATGAGTGAACAGATGTGGCATTAGGTTGGAAAAGTGGTGGAAATGGTTTATAAGTGCTGAAAATGTCTTGAAAGTGGAAAAGCTGCAGAAAAGGCATTGAAATTTGATGGAAAAGTGGCAGAAATGGGAGTAATGAAGAAAAAATGCATTAAAAGGCACAAAAATATGGCACAAAGGTGATGAAAATAGGTTAAAATATAACAAGTTTGGTGTAGTTGCAGAAAAAGGGTAAAAGTAAGCAAAAATGGGTTCAAATTGTTCCAATGGGCATGTAAACTGCATTACAGTACGGTTTGTAATGACATAAAATAATTCTACTCTGACTTTGTGATTTTCCTTGAAACCCTAAAGTTGTGTAAATGATCATATTTTTAGTAAAAAATATTAATGGGTCGAGCACAAGATTAATGTCTGTCTTTTCTTTTCTTGCATTTTCTTTTTGAAGCACTTTGTGATCGGTGCAATATAGATCAATCAAGCTGATTTCCTATCTTGCATCCACCTGGCACCACCCTAAAGGAAACGTCTCACATGAGAGCGCACACATTTGATAAACACGCTCCGCTGCCCAATCCTGGTGTTTTGCAAGGCCTTTCCTTCCTCTGCTCCATCTCTCTGTGCTCTGTGCACTCCATTAAATCCTGCTTGAAAAGTGAATCCTTGTTTTCACAGCGTCTCGAAGAGGGGGGGTGGAGTATGGGGACACTGGGGGAAGACCAGTGTTGGGGTCAATTACATTTTCCAGTTACGATTACGTTTTCAATTATCCATGTTCAAATACTATTCAGTTACGGTTGCACTGACCGGCATTTTTCCCAATTACAAATCCTAACCTTCCTCTCGTGTTAGCTTTCTGTTAGCATCTCTATTAATGATAACGGGTCGGTTTTGACTGAAAATATCATCTATTATCTCGTTTGTTTAATTATAATGATTAACAGATTTTTATAGAATTTTCATGCCAATTACAGTTATAAAGTCAATTATCAAAACTCAATTATCATTTCAACACCAAGAGATTTTTACATTACATTTTTCATGTTTACAATTATTGATGTTTATATCAATTATAAATATAGTACTAGGGCTGGGCGGTACGACCAAAAATTTACATTACGGTATTTTTCAAAATTCTAACGGTTTCACGGTATTTTTTTTTCTTGTATAATCAGGTGTTCACAGCATTTTCTACTGGTTGAGAGATGAATTACTGCAGTAGATTAACTTAGGATGGTCTATTTTACTGTCATGATGAGTGAATATTGTAGAATAATTCCACACTAGTTTGCAACAGCAGCCCAATGGCTCTTTGCCGCGCTAGCTTAGCTTTAGCATTAGCTTGATTTCTAGCTTTAAATGCTGCATACTCAGTGGTGTGGTGGTTTCTTACGGTGAATAAGGTAGAGTTTTGTTTGCAGCTCCACCAGAAATGACAACTTGCGATCCTTTGCTCTCTTTTTTGTGTATTACTGCCGAAATGCTAAGCTAACCCTGCCTCTGTGCCCGTTAGTGTTGTTCTCCTGTAGCAGAGGAATGCGTACGCAGACACATGCAGCTTCAGAGCTTTTAGGGTAAATTGACACCAAAAATATTATAAACCTATAGATAAATAGATATATTAGGAAGCATAACAAGGTAACCAATAAATGGGAAATAAATTAGATGATAAATATTTGTTTTTAGTGTATTTTACAGCTGATTTAGGGCCCGTTGTCATAGGAGATGCTAACAGAAAGCTAACACAAGAGGAAGGTTAACTTCTATTAGGTTATGTATTTCAGGCTCAGTAATTGTGATTAACTGTAATTGAACTCCAGTAATTGAGAATGAATTGTAATTTAATTGTAATTGGAAAAAATGCTGGTCACTGTAATGGTAATTAAAAAACGTAATTGTAACTGAAAAAACGTAATTGACCCAGACCCTGGGAAAGACGATACCAAGTCCTAGTAAATACACCAATTAGGGTGTGTGTGTGTGTATACATTCTGAGACTGGTCATTCATTGGTTAGCAACAGTGCAATGTGTTTGATTTAATAGAAAAACGGCCTTTCAGACGTGGAGCCCTTGAGCGAGGGACATCTAGCACTATACGACACCTTGAAGTTTATCTCTGATAAAACAACACAACAAAGTCATATTTGAAACGCGGCGCTGACTCAAAGTTAATCAAGGGCAGACGCCAACACTGTGACTCTGATAAAGCTCCAAAAAACCTTTGACACACACAAAAAATAACACATTTATCTCTCCCCTGTGTACCGATTGAACCTTTTAATCACACATTCATCAATTCAGAGGACATTTAAAACGATGCATCCCTTAATATTTATGAAGTATGTGATTCCGGGCAGAAGTGTAAAGAATTAGTACTGATATATCGTCCTCAAGTAGAAGTACTGTTACTTGACTGAAATTGTACTCAAGTACAAGTAAAAGTAAGTCTTACATAAAATACAAAAAGTAGCTCAATTAAATAGTACTCAAGTTACTAGTTAATTTCACCCCCCACGTTTATTTTTGGTAATAAATCTTGTCACTGTTCCCTTGCATACAGTAAACATCTCATGTATAAACTTAAAAAGGAAAAGACCAAATCTTGCACAATTGGAACTTAAAGGTCCTATATCATGCTAAATCAACTTTTTTGATTTTCTGTATAGAAAATCTCAATATATCTTGAAACTTGATATATTGCCCAGGCCTAGTGTCTGGATTTGCTTCAGTAACGGTAAAGGGTGGAAAAGTTTAAAGAACTGGCTGGAAATTCCCTGCGATGTTCATTAAGCTCCAAGAAGCAGCTCTTTATGCTTAGTCAGCTTCCTGAGAAAGTTTGCTAATGATCGAGGATCTCATCGCCGCTAGTGCCATGTGGCACGGCCAAGTACGCAACACGCTGCCTCGCCTTCCTCGCACACAGCCCGTTTGTGGGTGCAATAACTGTAAAAGAGAAGTCCCACATCAAGCAACAGTGACAAAGCTACGTGTTTTATGAGGCTCAGCTGGAGGAAACACCCCAGAGTGATGACAACAAGTGTTAGCCACAGCGTTAATAAAGCTGCACTGGCTAACGTCACAGAAAAATCCTCACAAGCTGTCTGAAAGGACTGGGCTTATGATAAAGGGTGGTGGTTAGAGGTTAGTGATGCAAACAACTAATGGTAGAGTTTTAAAACGGTGTTTCACACAAAGAAACCAAACCTTTAATTAGCTCGGACAGTAGGATTCTAACTAAACTAGGAATATTATTTTGAATTTGAATGCATTTGTGCTTACTTTTACCATTTTTCTGCAACAACACCAAACTTGCCATATTTTAACCTACTTTCAACACTTTGCCTTCCATATTTTTTTCTTTTAATGTTTTTTTGCTAAATTACCCCAATTTCAAAGCCTCTTCTGCACATGTTCTCCACTTTCAGGACATTTTATGCACTTATAAAACCTTTCCACCACTTTTCCCACCTAATGATGCATATGTTGATCCATTATCGTCACTTTTAACCCCCTTTCACCATATTTCATGCTTATTATTTGCCAATTTAATCACATTCACGATTTGACATGCCAGTTATTTGTCGGTTTAAACTTACCCCCTCCCTATTTCTGCCACTTTGAAGCCAATATTGACACTTTGAACCCTTTTTACCACTTGTCAACTCTAATTTGCAATTTTTAACCAATTTCTGTGGTTTTTAAAATCCCATTTCACCACCTTTTCCGCCATGTTTGGTCACTTTTAACTGATTTTTTTTTTTTTATTTCTGATCAAAACAAGGATTTACATCTTTAGGATTACTATATACTATGCCACAAATAATAATGAACTTCCTGGATAACAGTGGATATTACTCAGATAAATAAATAAATGTGGTTATCACAGATTCATAGAACAATGAACCATCATTTTGCTGACTTTATGAATGCAAAACAATGTAAACCTCTTATCATCACTCATACAAATCATGAAAAACCCCTCTATGCCTTTATTTCCTCCAGACTGGACTACTACCAAAAACCTCCAGCAGCTTCAATACATATACAACAGTAATGCAAGACAAACCTGTTCTACATCAAAGCATCAAACAGCTACAGCTGGTTCAGAACGCTGCAGCTCAGGTATTAACCACAACAAAGAGGTCACAGAACACATTACTCCAGTTTTAAAGTCTTTCCACTGGCTCCCAGTCAGCCTCAGAATAGACTTTAAAGTTCTGCTGCTGGTGTATAAATGTGTGAATGCGGGTTTGGGTCCAGCAGGTCTCTCAGATCTATGGACACAGGTCAGATAGTAGAGCCCAGAGTTCACAGCAAACATGGTGATGCTGCTTTTAGTTGTTATGCTGCAAAGAAGTGGAACAAACTGTGGCAGAGCTGTTAACACATCAAATTGCCTTGTATATCAAAGGCAACCAAACTGGTGACAATAGAAAATCAAGCCATGGTCACCGGTTACTGCTTACTAGGTCAGTACTAGCACTCAGGAGTATTTACCAAATCTAAGAAAATAAAGATCTAGGCTGTGTCTTACTAGTGTACTACTCGCACTAAAATTAGTATGGAGTTTGTTCACATTAGGTAGTATGAAGAGATTGAGTATGCGAGAAATACCCGGATGTATACTACATTGGGACATTTTTTAAAGTATGCACAGTGGGCACACTAGTCATACTCAACCGTCCCATGATGCATTGCAAGTGGAACGTAAATTCGTCCCTTCAAAATAAAAATCAAACATCCCCTTTTCAAAACAAAAGCATCTGTTCTTGTCTTCCATTAGTTTTTTAATGCTTTTGTAAATGAGGATCTTGTTTTGAAGTTTTGTCAGTAGCACAACGGAGGGTCTGGGAATGAAATGTCTACGTGAGTTTTATTGATGAAATTACCTCATGTTGATATTCTACTTGGTCATTTTCTCACTTAAAATGTTTTCAGAATTTTCAAAGGTGGAGAATCAACAGAGATATTTAGCCTCAGTGTGAACAAGGTTTTTATCGTTGTAGGTTCCAAATGCATCGTGGGAAACTTGGAAGTATACTTCAGTAGGAACGCTCATCACCTCAATCATACTACACAGTAAATACTCATTGAGTTTGTAGTGTATAGAACGGAGTGTGACATTTTGAACACAGCCATAGTATTTTCATTGTCATAGGAAAATATAGTATATACAGTACATACAGTATATATAGCATATAGGCAGCAACCAAACTTCCTTATAGCACACTGTTTTACTAAGTATTTTAACAACCAACAAAATTCTGTACAGCTTTTGAAAAGATTTTGGTTTTAAAGGAAAGCATATCTCCAGTAACATTCCCCAACCAAAGACCCAAACAGTTCACTCCCAGTAACTACTTTCACGTAGACAGAGCACGAGTCTTTTTCTGCAGCTCTTTACAGTCATTATATCCATAACTCACAGCTAAATGAATTCAGCAAACATTAGCTCTAACAGTGCTTACTGGGAAGCGTGGAAGTATATTTTAAATTGTAGGAGATGAGTCATACTGAAAATCTACGATAGCCAGAGTCAGCTTAAATCTACGTCGCAAAAAAACAAAAAAAAACAGAAAGCACAATATGAATATTTATGATAATAAACCTACTCATGTGGTTTTTTCTTATATTCACAAGTGAAACTTCATTTTCTTTACATAAACTCTTTCCTATATCATGAAGTTTAGCTTGTGTCTTGATCTGCAGGACATTTTTTTTTCCACAGTTCTTCTCAGGCTCCTTTGTAACATTCTAGTTAGCAACACACCCTCAATGTTTACCTAAAAAGAACATTATAATTCTAAAAAATCCTCTTCCTGTTTCAAACAAGCCAGGGGTTTATATGAAACATCTGCGCACTGCGGTTATTACCGAGCTCTGACAAATAAAAGTAACGCGGGCAGGATGATTTTTTACTGCCAAAGGGTAAACACTATTTTTCCTCAACACACTTCACACCACCATCTGCTGCAGCGTGATAGGCTGCCCTGCCAACTCAGGTGCTGCAGAGTACTGTAAACATTGGAGTCTGCAGGACATAAACCAGTCGACCATAATATTATAACTAACCACCAACATTATGTTCTGTAGATTGAGGTCTTTCCTGCTTCTTTTTGCCATTAAAATAACATTAAATTCCAACAGCATTGACTCAACAAGACTTCTGGAATTTTTACTATTGTGTCTGGCAGCAAAAAGTCAGCAGCAAATCTTTTAAGTCTTCCAACTCGTGAGGTGGAGAACCAATGGATCAGAGCCATTTGCCCTCAACACTGGATTCACATTAGGGAATGCAGAGGCCATGCAAACACCTCAAACCTTTAAATTCTTCATTCCTGCACCATTTTTTCATTGCTTACGGTGGGGCCACATGTCCCGCTGAAAGATCTTTCACTCCCTACATGCATCAGTGAAACATGGCTGCATGTGATCCTGTCGCCAACGATCTGTTTATCTTTTCCGGGAGTGTTTTTTTTTTTTTTTTTATAGACACTGACCACACGTAACTTGTAAAACCACTGCAGATGAGCTGTTGTTGAGGCGATGCTGTGAACTACATTAAAGCTACTGGAGACAATGATTTTTTTTTTTATCAGCTAAAGACATTGTTTAGGCCTAAAAAAAAATAATCTATGAATCAAAGATAATTTGCTTGAAGAAAAAACAAAGTAAAAGCTTGAAATGACCACTTGGAAGTTTGTTTTGGTTTCCACTGTAAACACTTAGCTTGGAAATGTTTCGCGTGTTGCATTGTGGGATGTGCAGTCCCGTAGACGGACGCATAGAAGGGTTTTCACTTCATTCTTACTGGGATTTATTGCATTTCTTCACGAAACAAGTAGGACAGTGATTGGCTTGACACCATTTAAGTTTGTTCCCAGTATTCCCCGTGATAACAACTCACTTCCAGAGACATTTGATTTTGGTCGGATTAGGATCTTTTCATGTTAGTACCGAAATACGAATCTGCCATTGTTATGTTGCAACTTTCAGTCCGTGAAAACACCAGAGATGTGTTGGGAATAGGGCTGGGAATTATGGACAAAAAATGTTTATCTCGATATTTTTTCTCAAAATGACGATATACAATATAAATCTTGATCATTTTAACTCAATAAAGTTTTAACAAAAAGATATTTCTATCTGGGTTAAATTTGTACTAAATGCCACACAGGCACATTTATTAATAAGCAGCTGTAAAATATGTGCAACTTTTGGCTTTTTCTCCTAAAAGGGACAGCATGTGTGAGTGAGTTCTGTATTGTGACTTGTTTCGGGGTAAGCCTGGAATAGGATGCACTCAGTAATCCATCTAACTGTGCTTTTCGTGCTGTTCTGAGAAGTAGCAAAAGCAGCAACTCCAAAAACGAGTATTTTAATAAAAAATAAGCTATGAAATAAAGATACAGTAGATCATTATAGGCAGTGATGTAATTTTTTACATCAGCAAAACAGAAATGTCGATATATCTTAACTCTCGATATATTGCCCAGGCCTAGTTGGGAAGTCACTTTAGGGTGAATAAGAAACGTTCCATTTTAAAATTTATCCAGTTCTGTTTCAGGGTGTTCCCATTTACGTGACAGGCAAGCGTCACGTCACACATTTTCGTTTTGCACGAGCAATAACGATAGTGAGCAAAACTAGACATATTTGTCTATTTGCTTACTTGCTAGACATTCAATCAGCTATTTTCTTGCAAAAAAAATAACGTGGAAATTAGTGATATTGTCACAAAACCTGCATGTGAGGCAACGCTGTGTCACGTTGGGGCCAGAATTTAAATAAAAAGAAAAAAACCCCGGTTCAAATTGCTCATAAAATGAATTTCTGCATTTTCCATCTATATTTTTGTGAGGAGGTAAAGTCTGAGGCGCTACAAACTGTAGCTCACCTCACGAACTAGCCCTCCAAACTGTGACCTCTTTAGTTTATTTAAAATTCAAAGTCAAGGAGAGACAGACTGTAACAAATTTGTCAATGAACAATTGACACGGTTGGGGTTTCGATTTGGGGAGACGGATGCTGAGTCATCTTAAACCTCTTCCTGTAACGAGTGTCATGTTAAACAGTGTCAGACGAGGCACACCCTGTCCACACAGTTCTTTCTCACTCTCAGGCCACCCAGTTTCTCATCCACGACGTGTGCCATGGATTACTCAAACAACTCTTTCAACCAGTCTGTCAACCATGAAGACGCATAAACAGGACATTCAGAGCAACACAGGATATTAAAGCCAACAAGCCACGGATGATAAGGCTAACAACACAGAAACATGATGTGACACAAATATTTGCACAGATAAAGCGAGATCCCAACTATGTGCTTCATCACTCACCTCTGACCAATACTAGGGCCTGGTTTACTGTCGCAAAATTAAAAAAATGGCGGCGCGGCGATGGCGGCGCGGCGAAGGCGAGGGACGTTTATCGCTGCTTGTGGCTATATTTTTACATTTGTATTTGAATTACAGTTAGTTATCATTTACATGTTCTTGCAAGTTTGAAAAAAAGTGTTAAGTAGCCTACTTTAAATTATTGATATTGTGATATATTGCGATGTCAGATTCATGGCAATGCACGCCTCTGATGCAAAGGCGTGATATCACAAAACATGCATGCGAAGTATTTCCGTGTCATGTTGGGCCAGATTTTAAATAAAGAGAGAGAAAAAAGACTTACACTCCGCCCAACACTAACATACAGATTCATTTATTCAAAATTGCACGATATAAACCACTTGCAGGTAAATGTGATTAAGTAAAAAAGTAATGGTTTGAACATTTGAAGTCGTTTCTGTCTATTTGTAATAAACTCATTGATCAACAAAAGGCCTGAGTTACAGCCCTAGTATGTCATTGTTAAAGACTAATTGAAGTGAAACAGAGTATTGATGTGGCCTCCCAGCTGGAAAATTAGTAGTTTTAAATGAATTCCACCTTGGATTATTATTATTTTTTTTTTTTTGCGTGCACATATGAACACTATTGATCCTCATCACACAGTCCTGTCCCTTTAAGACTACCACCATGATGTCAGCTGCAGAAACCTGTTGCTTTCTGTTGAATCAGTTAATATTCAGGCCAGTTTAAGTGAAACCGCTGCCAAACAAACAACATTACTTCACGTTACTGATGTAAACAACCAAACAGGAACATACAATGATTTTCTGCAAGCTTTCATCCTGTCTAAATGTTGGTTCAAAACCTACACTTCTGCACGCACACACACAAAAATGCTGATGTTATTATAAGTTCCAGACGTCTGTTATTAAATACGGCACCCAAGTTAATTGTAAATATGTTTGTTTTTTTTTACATAAAGAAACTGTAGTAGGTTCAGGTTGGTACACTTGATTATTGGTCTACAATGAGTTGGAAACCAATGGTTTAAGTTAAAATAACATTTTTAAAAGAACTATTATTTGTGTTGTATCATGAAAATTCACGCAAATTGTGTCTATTTGACGCAAGGATTATGAGGGGTCCTTAAAAATGTCACCCCTGTACACGTACCCCAAAGGTTTAGAGCAGGAATTCTCAACTGGTGGGTCGGGACCCAAAAGTGGGTCGCGGACAGCTGGTCAAAAATAAATGAATAGCCTACTAATGTCTCTCATGTTGGACTTGTCTTTTATTTTGAAATAAACTTTTCTTTTGACAGGCATGCTGTGAAATGCACGTTGCACAGGACGGTATGTATATTTATGTTTTTAAATAGAGATTTTATACGTGTGTTTTTCAACTGCTATTTTTGAAAAACTAATTTTTGGTTGGTTGAATTCTCAAAAATTGATTTAATGACCGCAGCAAAATGTGGATCCCAGGGTGAAACCAGTTGAGAACCCCAAAGGAAACATTGCAGGCGGTACTCAGAAAGTGTGCACATGATGATTAGACAAAAACGCAAAGAAGGTAGGTCTACGTGGGACGGGGAAAAAAGTTTGTGAATATGGCTTGGCAAATATATTCAATTTGATTCAAGATAAATCGAGATTTCTATATTGGTGATATAGAAAATGACAACATGGCCTATAACTTTACCTTTATATTTTATTGCATATTTTGTATTAAAATACTTGTTTTCAGAGTCACTGCTTTCTCTACTTCTCAGAACAGAATGAAATGTACAGTTAGATGAATTACAGAGTGCATCCTATCCCAGACCTAGACAAGCCACACTACAGAACTCACTCACACGTGCTGTCCCTTAGAGGAGAAAAAGTGTCACATACTGTGCAGCGCTTTGTTAATAAATGGGACTGTGTGGCATTTTTCATCAGCGATTTTAAGCCAGAATTGTCTTTTTGGTCAGATTTTATTGAGTTAAAACAATGTCAAGATTTATATCGTATATCGGCATTTTGAGAAAAAATATCAAGAATATGAGTTTTCAGTGCTATAATAACAAAATGAGCTATAAAATAAAAATGTATTGTTATAGGCAATATTGATATATTGCCCAGCTCTGCTATTCACAACCCTTTTTTGCAGAAAAGCCTGAGATTATTGATATGGACCAAAACTCATATCTCAATATTTTGTCTGCAAAATGTCGATATACAATAAAAATCTCAATATTTTCAACATGAAACAATCTTACCAGAAATATAATTCTAGGTTAAATTTTCTTATGCAAAATTAAACACAGGCACATTTATTAACAAACAGCTGCACAATATGAGCCACTTTTTGCATTTTGTCCTCTAAGGGACAGCATGTGTGAGTGAGTTCTTTAGCGTGGCTTGTTAAAGGTGAAGGTATGGGTTAGGACGCACTCAGTAATTCATCTAACAGAGCTTTTCATGTTGTTCTGAGAACTAGCGAAAACAGCGACTCCTAAAATGTGTATTTTAATACAAAATAAAATATAAAAACGAGTGTTTGTTGGACTTTATTCAAATAAAAGGTGAAAACATTTGGAATGAAATGTTGTTTACTTGTTAGTTTATGTCCATAATTAATTTTTAGATGTTTCCCTTACAAACAAAAACATCAGGAATCTATAAAACCTCATCTGTACTGTACAGTATTGAGGTATGTATTTCACTCACACTAGTTGAATTATTATTTTGGTTAAAAAGTGACAGAATCGATTTCAAATTTCGAATCGAACTGTTGCTAAAATGAATCGCTACACCCCTAGAATTTTCCATATTGTCAAAATAGAAATTTCGATGTATTGCCCAGCGCTAGGGTGCACATGATTAGACAAAATGCAAAGAGGGTAGTAGGCCTACATGGAACAGGAAAAAAGGGTTGTGGCGTGTTTAGTGGTTATTTTCATTATGTTCTGAGAAACAGTGAAAGCAGTGACTAATAAAACCAGTATATTAATACAAAATAGGCTATAAAAAAAAATAAAAAATTATCGTTGGAGGCAATATTATGGCCAAAATGGAAATCTCAATTTATATTGAATGTCGATATATTGCCCAGCACTACACTCTGCTTTGAATAACAGATGAAAACCTTGGTCCATTCAAAATCCTCAGGTTGATCTACTTGGGGGGGGGGGGGGGGGGGGGTGTCAGGACCTTCAAACATCTCAGTGATGATCAATGCAGTGGCTTCACATCTGCGTCAAAGCTCTTCTACTCTTCTTCTCCTCCTCCTCAGTGACTGACAGCATCATCATCATCATCATCATCATCTGCGCCACGTTACGATCCATGCGCAGGGAAAAGCGTTTAAACGCAGTTATGTCACCGTAGATCAGAGCTTTAATGTGTTATTGCTGTTGCTGCTGCTGCTGTTGCTGCTGTTGCTGCTGTTGCTGCTGTTGCTGCTGTTGCTGCTGTTGCTCACTCCCTCCTCTCTGGGCCTTGCGTGGTTTTTCCTGTCCGCTCAATCTTTGCGTCAAACAGCTGATTTTGATCGGGAATGAGGGTTGAGGACAAAAGCATCGCACATGGATGGAAACACACACACACACACACACACACACACACGCACACACACACACACACACACGCACACACACACAGGCCACACGCGCACACACAGAGAAGAGAGAGAGAGAGAGCGAACCGGGATTATAGGGGCGCGCTCCCCCGGATGGACTCACCTTCTCTCGCCTTGAGGAGAACCGTGTTGGCCACGATATTTTCAATCTCCATTGTCACAATGTGAATCGCCAGCAGTCTCGATACATTTCACTCAGTGGAAGAAGAAAAAACGACGGTTCGGAGGCAGGAGACGCGCGCGCATCGTCATAGCAGAGCGTTCACGCGCAGCCTCGGTTCTTCTCCATGACGAGGAAGATGTTAGAGCAGCAGATCAGATCAGATCGGATCGGATCAGATCAGATCAGATCCAGCCCACGGACTTGGAGCTCCACCGACACGACGAGGCTTGTTAGCATTCACTGCCTCCCTCCCTCTGCTCTCTCTCTCCCTCTAGCTCTACCTCTCTCTCTACCCTCTGCTCTCTCTCTCTCTCTCTCTCTACCCTCTGCTCCCTCGCTCTGTCTCTCTCTCTACCTCTATCTCTACCTCTCTCTCTACCTCTACCCTCTGCTCTCTCTACCCTCTGCTCTCTCTCTCTCTCTCTCTATCTCTACCTCTCTCTCTACCTCTACTCTCTCTCTCTCTACCCTCTGCTCTCTCTCTCTCTCTCTCTCTCTATCTCTACCTCTCTCTCTACCCTCTCTCTCTCTCTCTCTCTCTCTCCTTCCTGCTTCAGCTTCCTCCTCCTCCTCTTCCTCATCGCCCCTCCTGCACGACGCATCAGAGTGGGAGGGGTCACACACACACACACACACACACACACACACGCACACACACACACACACACACACACACACACACACACACACACACTTGAAAACATTTCTCATTAATCATTCTAATCCTCATTAAAATAAGATTCTTGATTTTTGTAAATATCTGTATTATAATTGTATATTTTATTAATATTGTATTTTTATTAATGCTTATTATTTTCTACTGTAATCTGTGCACTTATTGAATTAACAGTCTTTTACTTAATTATATATGCTTTCTATCTATCTATCTATCTATCTTCTTTTCTTTCTTTGCTTTGTGTTTATTCTTTTCATTTGTATAATTTCTTGAGTCTCTGTAACATAAGTAATTTCTTCCTGGGATTTGAATAAAGTTTTCTGATTCTGATTAAATCATAAAACATGTTATTGAATCATTATTAATATTACAATTATAACATTATTATCATTTTTATTATATATATATATATATATATATTTTTTTTAAATGAGTAACAATAACTAGACTATGACTAATTTAAAAATATATATCTTTTCGTCGACTGAAACTATAAATTTGTCACGTGTGACGCAATCCAATCAGAACTCGTGGGAACATGTGATGTTACGCATTGATCACATCTAATCTTTGTATATTAATTCCATCGCTTTATCAGGTTGATAAATACTAAAAGAATTAAAGAAAAAAACTAACAGTTTTAGTCGACTAAATTCTTATCATTTAGTTGACTAAAACATGACTATAAATGAAACGGTCCTGATGACAAAATGTACACTAAAACTACATTGTATTTTCATCAAAATGCTTAGTATGACTACAACTAAATTATGATTAAAACTGGTCGCTATTAGACTCAACCTTTTAACTATTCCACACTTTACAACCCATGTGTCCAACTCAAGGCCCGGGGGCCAAAACTGGTTGAAAGAACTCTCACTTTTTCCAAAACTCCTGCAGTTTTCCTGAAATTATTGCACAAAATTTCACTAAGATAATTATTTTTGTAACTGGTCACAAAATCATGGGTATTTAAAATAAAGATCCTGCAGGGACTGAAAATTTGATATTTGTCTCATTGCTTGAATATAGTGTTTTACACTGAAGGGCAAACTACAGCACGATCATGATGAAATTGCAAATTTTCCCGCCAAATCTTGAAATCAAACTAGTCCATATTTGGCCCCTGGGGCAAAATTAGTTTGACACCTCAGCTTTACAACATTTTAAATGTTTTGAATGTCATTTGATCAGAGTGAGTGGGAAAAACTAGTGAACTTTATTGTGTTTTTTTTCTTCTCTTGATTTTTGGTGACCCTGCAGAATAATGAGATAATTACTTTACACTTAAATAGATTACTTCCAATTAGGGCTGGGATAAACGATTATTTTTTAAACGATTAATCTAGCGATTATTTTTTCAATGTATCGATTAATCTAACGATTCATTTTTTTCAGTTCGATTTGACTCGATTATCGATTAGCTGCTGTTGCTGCTGCCACTGATGTCCCGTTGACGCTCTGCCTTCCGGCCACACCCAGGACAAAGTATGAGGGTTACGGGGAACAGCTACATTCGACGAACGAGTGCGTGTCTTCACTGCCTTGCACTTTTGAAACTCGGAGGAGCCACTCGCGTTAGTTACTGTATTTTACAGCGCCGCCATCTTTGTTTTGGTCGGAACGACGCATCAGCGCGCACAATGTCATCGATGACGTGGCGACATTGTCCTGGCCTTACTTACAATCATATCTGACCAGTCCTAAAGGACGTTTACTAGGGATGTCCCAATACAGCTTTTAATTTCCGATATGACACCGATATTGCAGCCTTGTGTTTCGGCCGATACCGATATTTATCTGATACAAATTATGCATACTTTTATTACCTTTAAAAAAAAATTATAATAATTTTATATTTACATACTTTTTAACCTTCAACATAATATTTACAGTATTCTACAATTGAATAAAATAAATAAAAAAAATATCGGACCAATATACGATATTCTTAAAATCCATGCGCAAATTTGCCGTTTGACAACATGTGGTCAATGCACAAAGTGTGATCAAACATTTATGAATAATAACACCTGTAGTGATCTAATTCTACCCTCATTTTGTGCTGCTGATACAAGTCTGACTTGTTTTTGTCGATTATCTCAAATATTTAAGAACACTAGTCTAGACCGGTGGTTTTCATCTGGTCTCACCCTGCGACCCAATTTTGCCACCGTCATTAAATCGTGACCCACTTTTTTTTTTTTTTAAGAATTCAACCAACCAAATTAAATTTTATTAATCCATATAATCTTTTTTTTTTAAAACATAAATCTATATATTTGCCTGTGCAACAAGCATTTCACAACAGGCCTGTCAAAAGAAAAGTTTATTTCAAAATAAAAGACAAGTCCAACCCAACCAGAGAGACTTTAGATATGTATTTATTTTTGACCAGCTGTCCGCGACCCACCCAGTACAGGTCCGCGACCCACTTTTGGGTCCCGACCCACCAGTTGAGAATCCCTGGTCTAGAATACTAGTCCAGCATCTACAGGAGGAGGTCCCAGTGGTTCCTATATACAACAGTAATAATAACACAGATATATATAACAGTAATGATAATAACACAGATATATACAACAGTAATAATAACACAGATATATACAACAGTAATAATAACACAGATATATATAACAGTAATGATAATAACACAGATATATACAACAGTAATAATAACACAGATATATAAACAGTAATAATAACACAGATATATATAACAGTAATAATAATAACACAGATATATACAACAGTAATAATAACACAGATATATAAACAGTAATAATAACACAGATATATATAACAATAATAATAATAACACAGATATATACAACAGTAATAATAACACAGATATATACAACAGTAATAATAACACAGATATATAAACAGTAATAATAACAGTAATAATAATAACACAGATATATACAACAGTAATAATAACACAGATATATAAACAGTAATAATAACACAGATACATAAACAGTAATAATAACACAGATATATATAATAGTAATAATAATAACACACATATCTACAACAGTAATAATAACACAGATATATACAACAGTAATAATAATAACACAGATATATACAACAGTAATAATAATAACACAGATATATACAACAGTAATAATAATAACACAGATATATACAACAGTAATAATAACACAGATATATACAACAGTAATAATAACACAGATATATAAACAGTAATAATAACAGTAATAATAATAACACAGATATATACAACAGTAATAATAACACAGATATATACAACAGTAATAATAATAACACAGATATATACAACAGTAATAATAATAACACAGATATATACAACAGTAATAATAATAACACAGATATATACAACAGTAATAATAACACAGATATATACAACAGTAATAATAACACAGATATATAAACAGTAATAATAACAGTAATAATAATAACACAGATATATACAACAGTAATAATAACACAGATACATAAACAGTAATAATAACACAGATATATATAATAGTAATAATAATAACACACATATCTACAACAGTAATAATAACACAGATATATACAACAGTAATAATAATAACACAGATATATACAACAGTAATAATAATAACACAGATATATACAACAGTAATAATAATAACACAGATATATACAACAGTAATAATAACACAGATATATAAACAGTAATAATAACAGTAATAATAATAACACAGATATATACAACAGTAATAATAACACAGATATATACAACAGTAATAATAACACAGATATATAAACAGTAATAATAACAGTAATAATAATAACACAGATATATACAACAGTAATAATAACACAGATATATACAACAGTAATAATAACACAGATACATAAACAGTAATAATAACACATGAACAATTCCTTTTCCCTCTTATTCTCTTCTTTGATTCTTTTTAGGTTCCTCTTTGATTCGTTTCAGCAACATTCTTCTGTGTCCGTGTATTGTTATAAAGTTAATTCTACATGCTCTGCACATGCTTGTAGTTTGGTCATTTCTAATGTGAACGTTTGGCATCAAAGCCTGCTTTTGAGTCCGACTTTGTCCAAGTTTTCCCCCTTGAGTTTACTGGAAACATCTGGAAAACAGAACTATTTCCCCACATTTCAAACTAAACTTTTTTTTCCGTCCAACTCAACTTTTCCTCTCAACAGTTTCCTGATGTACAGCAGCAGCTGCTGTTATCAGCACAAAGGCCGAATACGAAGCTCTCTCAGTGGGTGAACAATGGTGTGTGAGGCTTTAACTTGTTACATTATGCCAGATTGTGTAGCCTGGAGAAAAGAGATACATACTGGGTTCTCCAGCGCTTCCTTGGATCATTACCCCACACGTTGATCCATCAAAACCTCCTGAAAGAGACAAACTAAACTACTTTCCCTATTTTCAGATGATGAACATAATAATAACACAGGATTGAAGTCTCCACAATTCTGTAATGATCTATATATTCGACACCTAATTGTGTTTTTTTATTAATATTTACACTACAAAGCCATTAAACGATTGTATAGGAAAGTTAGTTTCTTTCCATTACATTTTTGATAATTTAAGTAAAATTTTAATAAAATGATAAATTTAATTTAACTGATCAATAAGCACACCTGCTCTACACACACACACACACACACACACACTCACGCACACACACACACACACACACACACACACACACACACACACACACACACACACACACACACACACACACACACACACACGTTTTGTATTTTATACAGAATTGGATTTTAGATGAAAAACAATGGATACAAGTAAAAGATTTTTTTGTTTATAACCCAATTTTAAATTTGCAATTTATTTTTCATTTACAGACGTAGATATTTAAAAAAGAATGTAAAAGGGAAAAAAGAAAATAATAATAATAACAAAATGTTTTAATTAGTTACATTTAATTTAACTTAATTTATGTTTAATTAATTTAATTTAGGTTTAATTTGTTTAACATAAACCTGCTGTTAAATTTTTCAAATTATTAAAAAATATTTTTTTTAAGTACGGCTCTGAACATTTTGGATTTTTTTTAAATCAGGTCTAGATTAGAAAAAAAAAACATAATTTATTAAATACTGTATATCCCTGTGACCCAGAAAAAAAGGAACAAGCCGGTTAAGAAAATGGATTTTAAATATATTGACAGCCATTATAAATCTGCCTTTACAGTTTTTTCATAAAATTGCCTGGCCCTGACCACTACTGTGCAGCAGCTATAATGCGTCATGGATCTCCAAGAAATAAACGTTGTTTAAATGAAGTAAATATAATTGTGCAATTAAAGCTATGTACATTGCAATCATCATACAATATTTGCTGGAATTGCATTTATGATCTTTTTAATTTGTTTTAGAGATAAAATCAAATCATTTTCAATAATAGTGTCTTTATAGATTAAATGCTGCCACCTAGTGGTTAAATTGCATGAATGCACCCACTTGTTAATCTGCTCATTAACACAGCAGCAACTCATTTCATTATGCATGTAAAATGTAATAATAATAATAATAATAATAATAATAAAATCACATTGAATTGGTTTCTTCAACACGACAATGATTTATTTGTTTTTAATGACCTCCACAGTCATACAATTTCAAACTAATAAAAAACATTTGAAATGTAGTGAACAAGGTTATAGAAGGTTATAAAACCATTCCCATGAAGGTTTCTGTGAAGCTGAGACTGAAGGAGATAAAAGCTCATCTTGTGAATAAATTGTTTTTAAATTCAACTTACCAACACATTCTAACTAATTGTAAATACTAGCACTTTCAAGACAAGGATGATTTAAAACCCTCATGTATAGATCATTTAATCCAGTGTTTTTCAACCTTGAGATCATGACCCCATATGAGGTCGCCCGGAATGCAAATGTGGTCGCTTTAAATGTCTAGTAAATTATTATTATTATTATTTTTTTTTTCTTATTTTTTTTTCTCTTATTTCTCTCTTCTCTCTGAAAAAAAAAAAAAAAAAAAAAAAAAAAAAAAAATGAAAAAAAAAAGAAAAAAAAAAAAAAAAAAAAGTAAATTATTATTTAAAAAAAAATCTGATTAAAATTATATTTGTGTAATTTCTAAAATAATAATAATAATAATAATAATAATAATAATAATAATAATAATAAACAATAATAAAAAATATTATTTTATTCTTTAACAACAACAGACGCAATCTCAAACAATTGTATCCAATACTTTCACTTCCTTAAATATAAACCTAGTTAAAAATACAGTATCGAAATTAAACAATTAAATAATCAAATATTAATAAAAAATATATATTTTTGTAATTTTTTAAAATTATAATTGTTTTTTCGAAATTAATACACCACACACAATCTCAGATAACTGTATTCTATACTTTCGCCTTCCCAAATAGAAAATTAGAAAGAAAAAAATAATAATATAGACCCCTTAATGGCCCACGTCACGAGTGACGTCACAACTCTAGCTAGTGGCAAAAACAGGAAACGCCGCTGGCTAAAGACTGTTAATGTTACAGCTTTAGAATGTCTTATTGTTGTGTGTTTGGGTGCTAGAATAGGAGGATTAACATTAGTGGACGTAAGTTAAAGTTTTATATGATTCCAGCGGACACTCGTGCTCAGAAAAAACGAAGACTATTGTGGTTTTGCTTCCAGGCAAAGCCCCGCCCCACAAATACGTCACAATGTTTACAAACAATCAAAGGGTCTAAAGTAAATTTGTTATTTTTTTCAGTTTCTGGGGTCGCCAGAAATTTGTGGTATCAAAATGGGGTCACGACCCTTAATAGGTGGTGAACCACTGCTTTAATCCAACAAAATAACAACAAAGACATTTCTTGGTAATGACTGTTGAAGTCTTCATGTTCCTTTGATAATATTATATTTATTAATATAATAAGCATTACATAGCCATTGAACGGTTGTATAGGCAAATTAGTTACTTTAAAAACCCAGATGTTCCCCATTTTTATTAAATGTTCTGTCATTGATTACAACTCGTTACCTTGTCAAAAAATAAAATTAATAAAGACACTAATGCAGTAGATGTGTAGATTAATAATTCATGTGGAGTCTTTTTTGTAATGTCATTGCTCAACATTGTGTACGCTTTGCAGTGTTGTGGTTTGTCTGTTATTTCCTGTGTGATTTCACGTGACCTCCTCTGAGGGCTCGTGCGCCCCCACGTGGACACCACCAGCAGCAGCAGCAGCAGCAGCAGCAGCGCGTGGATGAGGAAAAGCAACAAGGAAACACGGAGGAGCGGATCCAGCTTCGTCTCGTTTTTTTTTTTTTTTTTTTCCCTTTTTCAAACTACACGTTTGTTACTAAATATCCACGATGTTTACCCTCGGAGAGACAATGGAATACCTGATCGGAAACACCTTCTCTACACCCGTCGGTCAGAGAATAGGTGAGACACTGTTACTGCTACCATGTTATCTTCTCCTTTCCTTTTGCACATTTACAAATGTAATGTTAAAAAGAAATAATTCAGAATGACTTTGAAGTGTGCTTAAAACGTATATTTTACGTTTTAAAATGAATGTGGTCATTACTATAATAATAATAAAAAAGTATATTAACAACAAAATAGGTGTTCCTCGCAAACTAGTTACAGTTAGAGGTGGGATGACATCTGATTGGTCGTTACACGTTGACTGACATTTTTCTAAGCCAATCAACTTGCAGCTTTGCGTTTCCGCACAATTTCCTTACCTATGGTTTATTTTAACATCTGCCCGTTTATTATTTGATGCACAGGATTCACCCATAGTGTTGTTGTGGTACAAACTATCGTGTTTAAAAAAAAAAAACAAAAAAAACACGCATTTTATTTTTATTTTATTATTATTTGTATTTTTTTTTTTTTAATTTATAATAATAATATATACTTATTTTTTTTTACCATGACCATTTTTAAACATGACTCCAATGTTTCTACAGAAGTTTCAAGTCCTGCCTCAAAAGCTGTGAGTGTAAACTCATGAGGAACTGTCTGACACACACACACACACACACACACACACACACACACACACACACCACACACACACACACACACACACACACACACACACACCCACACACCACACACACACACACACACACACACACACTAACTTCTCCACACTAATGTGAGCTGCACAGAAGCAGCTGACAGTCACATGAAGCACTGGAGGAGCTGAAGGAAGGAGGGAGAGAGAGAGAGAGAAAGAGAGAGAGAGAGAGAGAGAAAGAAAGAGAGAGAGAGAGAGAGAGAGAGAGAGAGAGAAAGAAAGAGAGAGAGAGAGAGAGAGAGAGAGAGAGAGAGAAAGACTGCTGGAAAGGAATAAGGAGATTTGCAGATTTATGTGAACTCGGTGAAACCTACGGAAGCGGATTAGGATCAGTTTTGATGGAGAAAATAGTTTTGGGCAAATCAAGAAAATAGCCGAAATGTCAAGAATAAACTTAAACTACAACGTTGTGATAAAAGTCAAATCTACAGAAGCTGATTAGGGCCAATTCATTATATACTCCATCAAAACTGGTCCTAATCTGTTTCCATAGCTCCTCAATAACCCCAGATGGACTGAATGCTCCATCTCTTCCAAACGTCACTTCCTTATGAACAGATTATAATTTTGGCAATATCTCTTACAACACATTGTTTATGAGGTTGTTATTAAACCCAACTTTGAAGTGTAGTTTAACGCAGGGGTCACCAAACGTTCTGAAACATTGAGTTACATCATAGGTACTGTACAGTCTGAAGGGCTAACCGTTTGAAAAGAGGTTCTTAAATGATACATTTTCACGATTTTACTTAAACTAGAGGGTGAGATAATAATAATAATAATCAAGGCTGGCAGTAGCTTAAAAAGGTCGGAACTGTTTTAAGTTTCAACATGAAACATTTAATATGTGATAATATTTTCTTGTGTATACATCTAAGTTCTTAGATTTAGGACATTTAGGAAAAGGTTGTGAGTTATAATGATGACTGTGTCTTCTTGTTTGGCCTAATTTATCCTGTTGTTGCATTTTATTTGAACAAGTAAATACGCTTTATGAATGTGATTGCAAAAAACAAAACAAAAAAAAAACAGCTAATCTGGTTTAAACTAATCCAAACTAAACGTGTCAAACTCAAGGCCTGAGAGCCAAACTCATTGCATCCAGAAACCAAATGTTTTTCAAAGGGATTTCTATCAAATGAAAGTCTTAAAAGTGATGCATAATAAAGTTTTTTCTTTAAAATAATTCCAGGATTTTTCTCTTCCCACCCACTCAAGTTCAAATGAGTTTCACACCCAGCTCAAGTTCCCCTAATGTAAATACAATCACCCACAGCTTGATGAATTCTGCGTCACTTTCCTAGTGAGAACAAGCCAAAATGTTTCCCTTCACGTTCAAAAGTATACAGATTTAATAGTTTAAAGTTAAACAACTCTGTCTTTCTTAGTGTGTGCAAAAACAGAGATGAGATCCATGGATAGTGAAAAGTCTTTTACCTCTTTTTAAGGGTTATTCCCACCAAAGACAGTATCTGGTATGATTGTGTAAACAGGTACTGTGTAAACAGGTACTGTGTAAACACATTGAGTAAACAGACAGAAGCTTATAGTTGCGTTAGTTGGTTGGTTATTTAAAAAATAAAAAAAAATCATGTTCATTAAGCAGGTTCTCCAAACTTTGCTGTTATTCATTTTTCAGAAACCAACAATTGTGCAAAAAGCCTTTTGGTTGAATACTTATCAGAACAATTAGCCTATCTGAATACTAATAATTAAATATTCTTTACATTATTACCAACCTTCATCATGAGATCCATCCAAACTTATAGGGAACACTACAGTGCACATCTTGGACGTGGACATAAATTATTCTAAGACACAAGGGATTTTCAATATTTGCGAGTGGTGAAATAGCCCCAAAGTTGGGGTTCAAAATAAAAATGAAGATGTTGCATGAAGAAAAATTGTTGTCTTGCATTCCCACATGCAGTTATGGGTCAAAGAAAATAGTTAAAAAAAAAGTGTCACCCAAGAACCAATGCATATATGTGACTAATCATTAGTGATGTGAACAGTCTATGTTCATGGCTCAAAGCTGATAAAATAACAGGGAGCTGAGACATATGTTAAGTTGTTTACTGAAGACCCAAACATGTTCCAGACCCAAACCTCGACAAACTTTTTTCCAATTTTGAGGGTCTGGCATGTCCATCAGACACAATGTATAGCAGATTGTTTTTGTATATTCTGAGAGAATAGGTGGAGCTGTATTACTATACCAAATCTTAGTTTCCTATGTGATGTATATTGGAAGCTGAAAAAAAGACGCATGGGAATCGACACATACACCCCCTCACTAAATTGTCCATATCTATGACAAGTATTCATCCAAGCAAACTAAACATTTACAGTTGAATAATCACGAAAAAATTGTTAAAAATTTCAGAATTTTTTGAGACCTTTTGTTGAAATGACGTGGAATGACACTGTAGTTTGGTTCCAGTCGTTCCAAGTTAGAAATTATAACAGAAATGAAAAGAAACACAAGCAAAGGATACATACTGTACATGAATACAAACAAACATAAAGACAAAGACAATGGTTATATTAACACAAGAATAAGAAAAAGGATTAAAATACGTGGTTAAATAAATTATTAAATAGTGTGCAAATACACATGATGATATAAAACAAATATACAAGTATTTGTGAGCTACTCCAGTGACTGAATAACCCAAAGGGCTACCAGAAAATAAGGGAACATTAACTTAAAATGGTGGAAAATATCAGTTTCAACATAACTTAATTTATGCAACTGATTCATTTTCAAATGACCGCTTATGAAACATTTCATAGGAAGTCATCATGTTCCTATTTTTCAAGCCACAAGCTATTTTTAACTAATGGAAACATGTTTTCACAATTCAACAATCATTTCAGATTTTATAAAACCCCACTTTTATTTTTTAAATTTGAAAAACATCATAATCTGCTGCGTCTTTAACAAAAACCTATCTGCAATACTTGAACACATTTGTCATAAAGTTTCAGTAAAAATGAACATTTAAAGATGATTAACTTAATATAAAAAAAACATATCAGGTTCAGCAGCATTGGCCCTGACTATATAACCTGTATTTATCTTTGTGAGCGTGAAGCCTGGTAAGTGAATCAGATTTTAGACGTGAGGGCACCTGAGGGCACCCCACCCTTCCATGCGGGCACCAGGGCACCGTGTTGATGACTACTGTCTTAGTGCAATGGGAGATTTCTAAAGAAGTGTTTTTTTTTGCTCACAGAGCGAGCGACCAGTGGAGCTCTGCAGGTGGAGGACTGGGGGCTCATCATGGAGATCTGTGACATCATTAATGAAACAGATGAGGGGTAGGGATGGATTCTTTTTTTTTGTGTTGTCATACTCTCAGAAATTGTTTTTTTAAAAAAAACATTTCATCCTAAAGTTGTGTTATTAAAAATCCTAAATATCAGCTGTGATCCCTAAGGTTAGGATGATCCTTCCAGGTGTGACACCCTCTCATAATTTAGTCTATTGTTTTTACAAGGTATAATAAAATCTCTTCAACATCAGTTAAACTCAATCAAGTTCAGATCTTTCCTGATTTTTACTAAACATAATAAATGCTGGACAACTTTTCCATATTTATTTTGTTGGGATTAACATGCATGTACATGAAATATTGTGAGGCTGTACATGTTTTTGACGTGTGTGTGCTTTAATTTGTTTATACTGTGTAATCCATTCATGATTATGGGTGAGTATTGGCAAAGATGTTGCAATACGATGCATATCACGATACTTGGGTCACGATGCGATTTTATTGCGATGTCATCACGATATTCTACCCAGTTAATATCAAAATTAAAGGTAGAGATGAAAAATCAAGTTGCTGTACATGTTCATCAGAAGATAATGATCATTCAGAGGACAAATTGAGTCAAAACTGTTTGCTTCAAAACGTCCTATTTATTATTTATTATTAGTGTTTTCGCACATTTTCACTGAAAAAAAAGAAAATGCAGTTTTACACACGCATCAAGTATCCATTGCAACACTTTGAAAGCATTGTACCGTATTTTTCGGACTATATGGCGCACTTAAAATCCTTTATTTTCTCAAATATCGACAGTGCGCCTTATGTATGAAATTAATGTGTTAAAATGTTTTAGTACAACTTTAGTAAACTATGAAGCTGCACCGCTTGATGGATTTTTGGCGCTTCAGGGCTACCGTAGTCAGGTGCCTCGTGGAGTGATATGTACCTGTACTGTGCTTCAACATACTGAACTGAAAAAGTGAGTGTAATGTTCTATATTTTGTGTTATAATAATAATAATAATAATAACAAACCAGTGCACCTTATGTATGAAAATAGAACCGGTCAGACCCATTCATTGATTGTGTGCCTTATAATCCGGTGCGCCTTATAGTCTGAAAAATATGGTAATCACTGAAATATTGCACAAATACACAAAAATATTGATTAAATCCCCCCCCCCCCAAAAAAAATAGATTTAAAAAAATTAAAAATCGATTTAAAATCGGCACTTAAAAAAATGTGAAATCGATGTTTTTTCACAGCCCTATTCATAATATGGACTTTAAGCAGAAGGCTCAGTGTGAGCATAAAACCTGCTGTGTTTGTGTCGTTAGTAAGATTAGTCCCTGTTTCACGTAGGGATCGACATTTCTTCCTCTTTTTAGACCTCTTTACGCCCTGTTATATTTGGACAGAAGGATTCTTGTATAGACTAGAGAGGATTGACGTTATGATCAACTTTATTATCAGGAAAACTCATATTTTGTTACAGTAAGTTTGATGAATGCTTGTTCTCTTTTCTGTCGACTCTAATGTTCTTATTGATTTTAAGCTGTTGAATGTTTTATCATGTAAAGCACATTGAGTTGCCTTGTGTATAAAATGCGCTATACAAATACATTTGCCTTGCCTTTAACCAAACAAACACTTTCTAATGCTTTGTGGGTTTTTTTTGCCTTCAGGCCTAAAGATGCCGTCAAAGCTATTAAGAGGAGAATAGTTGGAAATAAGAACTTCAGAGAGATCATGTTGGCTCTCACTGTGAGTAATGATCTGACTTCATGTTTACAGTTGCTGGAGATAGACATAGTGTTGGCTTCATGGAATAAATAAATCCAAGATCAATTGAAAAAAAAAGATGTAAAAGATTGAAGATGCAGCTCGAAAGTTTGTTTTCATCTCCACTGTAAACACTGCTTATTGACGCGGTTGGTAAAGTTTCATCTATTGCATTGTGGGATGTGGAGTCCTGTATATTAGTGGCTTTTGAAGAGTGAAAAAAATTCAGCCCCGGCCCCAAGCTGGCCAAAATGTATATTAAATGGCTCAAAATGTAGCCTTTAATGCAGTGGTTCCCAAACTTTTTCGGGTCGTGACCCAATTTTAAATTCACAAATTTCTGGCAACCCCAGAGTTTGTTATAGTGTGTTACGAATACAGATTAGAACAAATCACAGTAAGAATGAAGTAAAAACACTTCTATGCATCCGTCTACAGGACTCCACATCCCACAATGCATTGCGCAAAACTTTCTTATCGAAAATGTCAGAGTGTTTACAGTGGAAAAACAAACTTTCAAGCAGCAATTTCAACCTGTTACATCATTTATTTATTTTTTCAAGCAAATGACCTTCAATTTATTGATCTATGAGGTTTATTCTATGTTTTTATCTGAAAACTGGATAAGGACAAGGATAAATAGTTGATAGTTGTGTCTGTCACATAAAACATGGACGAACAAACATTTGTGTTTGTTTATTTGCAACGGGAAGAAAAAGTCAATTTTGTTTCAACTTGTTTTTTTTTTTTTGTTTTTTTTGAAATGCCATTTTCTTTCCTTTAGGTTCTCGAGACCTGCGTGAAGAACTGTGGTCATAGGTTTCATGTTTTGGTGGCGTCGCAGGAGTTTGTTGAAAGCGTTTTGGTTCGATGTATTCTGCCTAAATTTAATCCTCCCACTGCCCTCCACGACCGGATCCTCAGCCTCATACAGGTAGGGTGACGGGACGTAAAGGGCTCTACAAAATGGCGTCTTCAATAAATCATTGAAATACTTGTCTTCTGATTACAATCTTAGTTCAAATAAATGCTGTTTTTATGGGGTGGCAGTTGCCATCTTTCTTAAATAAAACCCCCCAAAATAAAACGTTTAAAAATGAACTGATGATATTTTCCAACAACTTTTGAATGAGCAATCTTTTGATTACCATAAAACTACCAGTGAAATATTTAGACACACCTTTTTATTTAATTTAAATGAGAAGGTGTGGCCAAATGTGTATGTTTGCACTTTCAGGGAATTAGTTTGTGTGTTTTGGCAGCATAAATATTACAGAAACATCAGTAATGAAAAGCAGTACAACCAATTACTGTATATTTACAGTGACAATAAGGAACAAAAGAGATAATTATCATCGTATTTTACAGGTTGAACTTTAGATATTTAATACAACTTCCTTCAGATAGTTACACATCACTCTTGGAAATAATGGCTCTGACATGTAAATGTGTAATCCTGTTAGAAGGAATGAAAACATTTAGCAAAGTGAGTGTTTTGAGAGTCGGACAAATGGGATAATTTTTGTTCTGTGAGCTGTGGTCGAGTATAATAATAAAACTTCTTCCATTTCCTTAACATGTTTATTTCTCTCTCTCTCGTCCCTAGTCATGGGCGGATGCATTTCGTAGCTTCCCCTCTTTGACGGGGGTGGTGTACGTATACGATGACCTGAGGAGACGAGGTCTGGAGTTCCCCATGACTGACCTGGATGCTCTGTCTCCCATCCACACCCCAAACCGGGTGAGAGACAGGAAGTGGCACACCGAGGCTGTGTTGTAAATGTCATACTAACGTACTACTCATACTAAGTCAAAATTAGTATGTAGTGTATTCACTAATTAGATAGTATGAAAGGATTGAGTATGCGAGGAATACCCGTATGCACGGTGGGAACACTGGTCATACTCAACCGCCCCAGTCCCATGAACGTAAAGTCGTCCTGGGACCGGCTTCAAGCTAAAAATCTAACATCCCGTTTTTCAAAACAAAAGCATCTCTTTGTGTCTTCCATTAGTTATTTTAACACTTTTGTAAATAGGGCTCTTATTTTGAAGTCAACCAGAAGTTTTGTCAGATTCTCAGAAAATCTCCAAAATGTCAGCATGAAATGTGTTTCCGTAAGATTTATGGATCAAATTACCACATGTTGATATTCTACTTGATCACTTTCTCACTTAAAATGTTTTCAGAACTTTCAAAGGTGGAGAATCAACAGAGATATTTAGCCTCAGTGTGAACAAGGTTTTTGTCGTTGTAGGTTCCAAATGCATCTTGGGAAACTTGGAAGTATACTTGAGTGGGAACAGTCACCATCCTAATCCTACTTATTGTATATAGTAGACAGTATATACTCATTGAGTTTGAAACACAGCCCTAGTCAAAGTCATGTTGTTGTTGTTTTCATCTCACCTCTCTGATGCCTCCTGCAGAGCATACCTGAGAACGAGGCTCCAGAGACCACGGCGATCCCAGCATCCACACAACACTCACAACCACCAACTCCCTCCAGTGCTCCCACTCTGAATAACTCGGCTCCAGTTCAGCCCAGTGGGAGGGCAGTGCCACTTTCTGCAGAGCAGGTACAATGAACTTTATAAGACAAAGAGTGAGAGACTACAGAAAAGAAAGAGAACAAAGTTAATAATAACAATTAGCTTTTAAATGCAGCAGGAATGTATCTAAAATTAATTAAAAAAAATTTCACAGATATAAGTGCTAATATATAATTTCACAAATTAAATCTAGATCGGTGATTTTCTATTTTTCACAGCTTCATTTTTATAAAAACAAACTGAAAAATGACAATGTTATGATTAAGCTCATGTCTGGATGAAGAAAAATTTACCTTTTCTTTAATTTTTAACTTTTGACAGCTTTTCTTCTCAATATGTTATTGGTTTATTTTATTCAGACAACTTTTTTTGATCTCCTGACATGTTTCGACTGTCAACTGCCAGTCTTCCTCAGAAGCGCCTGGTGACCGCTTTGATGTGTCCTTGAGAGTTTGATCTCTCAGGAGATCAAAGTAAATTTCTATAAAAAAAGAAGTTGAATAGAAGAAAACCTGAACATATTATTGATAAAGAAAGACAAAATGAACTTGCTGAAATTGGTGTTTCTTCTTCTCCAGGAGCAGAAGCTCCGCAGTGAGCTGGCTCTGGTGAAGGGAAATTTAACCGTGATGTCTGAATTACTGACTGAACTTAAACCTGGACAGAGTCAGCCTGACGACACAGAGCTGCTACAGGTGTGTGTGTATTTATTTTAATAGGTATTTATAATATGTTTATTTTTCCTGCGTGTTTTCAGTTATTTGACCCTCGTACTTCTCATAATAATGACAAGTGAGGTGCTTGTTTGCTGAGGGAAACAAGGTTTGAACACATTAGAGTGGAAGTGGCCAAGTCTGGCCCTGGAGAGCTGCTGTCCTGCATGTTTTAGATACTCCGGTGGTTATTCACAGTGGATTATAAAGCGTAGCAGGACAGGGGCTCTCGAGCACTGGACTTGAACATCCCTGCATTAGTGCATGTGTGCAACTTTAAGAAATAAGTTGCACGAAATGAATAGAAGATCATATGCTCGAGAAGAAAAATGTAAAAGGTTAAAATTGCCACTTGAAAGTTTGTTTTTATCTTCACCTTAAACACTGTCCTAATGACTTTGCATTGTGGGATGTGGAGTCCCGTAGACGGATGCATAGAAGTGTTTTTACTTTTACTTTCTTAAAACTGTTTGTTTTAAAGAAGATGGACGCTCCAAACCTCCTTATAACACTCCGTATTCATTTGTTGTTTCATGTCTAATGTGGCAGTAATACATTTAAAGTATAATGCTAAGAAAGGTCTCTGTCTGCTCTTCTGTTACACGTACTGCGCCGTGTTTTATGTTTTACGCTCTTGCGGAGAAAGTGTTTCCATGACGCTTTTCTGACACATTTCAATATCGAAACGTCTGAAATTCCTCCTCATGAAAGCGTTAAAACTTTTTAGCGATATGTCAGAAATTCACGTGTTCCCATCACCAGTTTTTCTTGCGCTATTTAGATTTTGTGCATTTCCAAGGGTAATGGAAACACAGCCAGTGTTTGGTTAGGTGAAGCTAACGGAAAGATATCGCGAATATATGTATTAACATGGCCACTTGTGCTTTTGCAGAGACCTTCTCAGAGGTTTCTGGGACATGTAGGAAAAGGTTAATTGACCTAAATCTTAATGAATACATTGATTCTTTTTGACATAGTTTTAACATTGTTTTACGTTCTCTTCCTGTGTTGGAGCAGCAGCTGTTCTCAGTGTGTAAAAACATGCAGAGTCGAGTGGTGGAGCTCATCCCTCAGCTGGTGGACGAAGGTTTCACTGAAGAACTGCTGATGGTCAACGACGACCTCAACAACGCCTTCATCCGCTATGAGAGGTGAACCCCAGCTTTCCTCTGTTTCTCTGTAATGAGCAGCGAGTATATATCACTAAACATTGACTCTGCTTTAGGTTTGAGAGGCTAAACAAAGCCCAAATCCCAGACACACAGCAGGTAAGAACACATCCTGTTGTTGGTGAATAATGAAGAAGTTCCTCCTTAGAAAACACAAGCTGCTTTGTGTCCTCACATTCTCAGAGCAACTCCACAAAACCACGTGACACTGATGTCGACCCCGAGCCTTCAGACGTTACACAGCCTGCAGTGATCACAGCAACCAGCCAATCAACAGGCAGCACCCAGGATAACCAACAGAAACCAGCCAATCCCAGTAAGCGGACGTGTGGCACTGCTTCTGCTAAACTGATGCAAACTTCATCCTCAAGCCATTAAAATGTTGATGTTTTAAATCCTTCAAATCTTCAGCAAACAATCCCTAAAATCTCAATCTTTGTTTGTGCAGAAGAAGAAGAAGATTTTGACATGTTCGCCCAAACCAGAGGAAGCTCACTGGCTGATCAGAGGAAAAGGTTAGAGGTGATAACTGTTGACTGTCATCAATGGAAATCCAGTTTTAATCCTTCTTTTATTCAAGACACAATAGCTTCTCTGTTGAACTTTTTTTAAAAAAAGGCAGAGAATGTGACTTAAATGTCCTATATCATGCAAATCAATTTTTTTTTTTAGCTTTTAACCTTGTTCCAATGTTAATTCCTTATCAAAACCACCCCCCAATGTATTATTGGGCTTCCTTCCTGCATCTCTGAGAAACCCTCAATAATCCTAGTGATAAAACAAACATGATCAAAAATTAATTCTAAAAAAAATGGGGTCATGATCCATTAAAGGTTGGGAACCACAGCTCTAACAATATAGTAAATAAATGGTCATATTTTCACCTACATTTGTTTGCTTGTTTGTCTGTTAGCAGAATTACATTATCGGTACTACTAACCAAAGATAAACCTTACACAATGGAAGATTCCATTACATTTTGAAAAGAGATCCAGATCAATATACTGATTCTGAATCAGTTTTAAAAATAAAAACAATCTCTGTCTCTCATCATTGGTCACATTTTGGTTTGTAATCAACTGATCTTCATGGAATTTGACTAAGTTATGACAATCTGGTTCCTCAGTTACCCCAATGAGTTTCATCCCGATCAGATCCCAATTGTGCATTTCATTGGGATTTTTCTAAATCATGAGGATATCCATACTTTTGGACCTACTGTATGATTATTAATGGTGGATATACATTTCTTCCAAGCCTTTAAAGTGTGAATAATCATGGTACCATGATCAGGATCAGTGATCCAGATAACTGCCAATATCTGTTTTAAAAAGTGCTTCATACTGTACATCTTTGATTTCTAAGTGTATGATACCCTTGCTAAAATTCTGGCCATTGGTCAAATATGTTTATTTTAGTTTGAGCAGTTTTACAACATTTACATTACTCAGTTATAGAAGCTCAAAAAAGGAGTAGGCTGAAGGTAGAAAGCTTACAGTATATACGCCTACCCCGTAATCACTGTAATAAACATTTACATTTCCCGGTGATATAGCACAATACGGTCTGTATCCAGGAGAAGAAATCAGAACAGCATATTCAATTCCAGATTATCTGATGACTGAAGCTGTAGAAGTGTCAGTAAATTAAAAAATTCTCCCTACCCGTGTTGTGTCAACAAACAAATAGGTGGCAGTAGTGCAGGTATGGCTGTAAAAGATTATTGAAAGGTTTATTAATATTTGTGCCACCAGTGTCAGGTATGAAGACCCAGGAGCCGTGGAGGGCCTCGCTGGAGCTCTAGACACGAGGTTGCAGGTCACAGCAGGGGTTTGTACACAAAAATACACACCCATTGTCACGTAAATAGAACATCAGGGTGTATTTATTGAGTTTTTCTACGTTTTTCTCAGGCGCTCCCAGCAAATAACCTGCCCAAAGAGATTGACAGATGGTTGTCATGTGACGTGGTGAGGCATAACGATACACATTGTTATATAATTTCACACGTTGTGATTTTATGGTATTTATTTATGTTTTTCTCTCTTAACAAAAAAAAAAGCCAGAGGATCAGTCGTCGGTTTGCGAGGGCATATCCAGTGAAGGTCTGATATTATTTTTCCTCCTCATAAATGCCTGTTTTCTGTTCTCAGTTAAGAATCAGTCACAAAAACTCTTCCTCTTTTACAGATTTTGACAAGTTCCTTGAAGATCGAGCGAAAGCGTCGGACCACGGCAGTCATGTGGTTGGAAACACGCCGTCCTCCACCGTCAGAGCACCGCCACAATCCAGCTGCCAGCCGGACACGTCACATGACCAGCTTTTTTCACTTTGAGCGATGAAATAGTGAAGTGTGAAGGTCAACAAACCAGCAAAAAAATGTACCTCCATCTAAAGAGACTGCTGCCTAGTTTATCCATTTCAATAATGCTCTTTGACTGTTTATTAATAGTTACTGTCTTCCTGTACATGTAAACAAATGTACTATATATCGTTGTGTGAGAACTGATATTATTATTACAAATGAAGAATTTAAACACGAAGCCACACTGTGCCTTCGTCTCAAAGAGATGATTTTATTAGAGGAGAATAAATGAGACATGTTTTATTATCTTGGTTAGTTAGATTTGATTGAATAAGTCACTCAGAAAAAGCAATGCTAGCGTGTTTCTAATGATTCAAATGTTTTTTTCAAAGAATAAAGATAATTACACTATTAAATACATTTTTCTTTACATTTTTATTCTTTTTTTATTTTACTGGTTCATTCATTCTAATTACCTATTAATATATACCACATGCACTTTCAAAAAAGGCACATTTATACTCACAGCAGTGCCTTGACTAAAGAATTTTTATTTATTTATTTATTTTTGTCTGTTAGCAGGATTACGTCAAAAATATTTACCGGATTTTTCCTTTCTTTTTCTTTTTTTTATTTAACCATACATAGACCTTATGTCATGGAATATTCCAATAAATTTTGAAGGGGACCTGGATCAATATACTGATTCTGGATCAGTTTGAAAAATAAACTGAAATTTCAAAAAAATCATATTTCAGTTTGTAAATATCTTTATGAAATTTGACTCAGTTTTGTCAGGTTGGTTCTTTAGCTACCTCTCCAAATTTCATCCAGATCAGATCCGGATTGCGCATTTCATCACTATTTTTTTTTTTTTTTTTTTTTTTTAAACATGGGAGTGTCCATACATTTGGTCCGAATGTATGGACACTCCCATGTTTAAAAAAAAAAAAAAATTGAAAAGTGTCAACATTTACAAATTAACATTTAGATTTAATAATTAACATTTAGATGTAACATTGACATATTTTCACGAGAAAAAAATATCACAATCTACACAAATATTGCTGTAAATTTGGTCAAAAGGAACATTAAAAAATTCACATACGTTTTGTGGTTCGTTGCTATTTATTTTAGCATGTGTATGTTTACAATCGGCGCCCCAATGCAGGAGACAAAATTTGGCGCAGGTTTGTGCTTTCTGAGCGTTGGCCAATAGTTTGTAACTTGCCGAGTGGCATAAACATCAGAGCCTTGAGAAAGACGTGGGAACTAATGTCTCAGAAATGTCTTGTGTTTGATAACGACTGCATATTCACTGTGTTATTGTTTTAAAAAGTCAAGGATGTCTGGTGCTGGGTACACGGAGTCACAGCAGCGTTTGAAATAAAACTGGATGCTAGAAAAGCTTTTTCTCCATCCCTGAGTAAGAACTGCTGCTCAGGCATGAACAACATCATGTGTGGACATTTGCTCTGCCTTTCCATGGCTTTGTGTTTATCGCTGGCTTTCACTGTCGATATTTCAACCACGAATCCAGCGTTGAATGGAAGTGTTGTAGAAGAACAGGATGATACAGGCTGGGGTTCATCCTTTCATCAGCTGAGACTCAGTTTACCCTCCTATCTACAGCCAATCCGTCCCTACACCCTGCAGACGCATCCACAAGACTTTGTCCACAAGCCCAAATCCAGACATCTGCGGCCGGCCCGCCTCCTGCGTCTCCTGGGTTCTTCTTTTGACCCATTCTGGATGTCCGTAGACGAAACGTCTGAGGCCTCAGAAGGTCAACGACCTTTGCTGCCTGGCCAACCACTAAACAACAACCTGAGTTTTCCCTCAGCGCTGAGAGACGCTGCTGCAAACATTCAAGTGGAGCTGGAGAATGAAGCAGCAGAGCTGGACTTTGGTTCTGTGCCTCTACCCATCGCTCAGATGATCAGAACCAGGTTGGTTCAATCAGCAACCTGTGTCCTACAGCAGCAATGGGTGGATCTGGGACCAACTTTCTGGCCTCGTTGGCTTCGACAGACGGATTGTAAAAGATCAGACGGAGAACAGAGATGCTCCTTTCCCACTGGGATGGAGTGTGTCCGAGATCAGACCATAGACATTAGGATCCTGGCATGGCACTGTGGGGATGTGAGGGATGGAGATAAAAGATCCAGGAAACGAAAAAAGACTAAAAGGTTTGATAGTAGTTCAAAGGCAAAAGGAGAAGACACAAAGAAAAGGTGTTTATGGAGACTAGTGCCTTATCCTGTTGTTACTGCGTGTCGATGCTCATGTGTGTAAACGTTTGCCATGTTCATCTAAATTCAAAAATCAGTCATTCTTTCAGTTTAATTGTTTATTTTAAATAGCGTTGTTAGTTTGTTTTGAAAGTGACCATTTTAAACCCTTTGTAAACGCTAAAAAAATTTAAACATTGTAATCGTGGCTTATACAAAAAAAAATTATCATGTTTTTTTAATTAAAAAATGTTTGTTGTTCAATGTTGTCCATACCTTTCTTTTGAATACTGCTGATTAAATAAAGTGGACGGTGAGTTTCTTTTTAACCAAAAACATAAAAAAACAATTGTTTGAAAGTTCAGTTTAATTTTTAAAACTTTATTGATAAAAAATATTGTTTAGATGTCCTTTTACTTGTTATTTGATGACTTAATAAATATTTGATATTCCATACTATTTCTACTATTGTTATTCATCTAAATGTGTTTTTCTTACTTTTTACATACTCGTGTACATTTTTTTTTGTTTTTTTTAATCATAAAAAAATTTTATAGATGGTTTTTGTCAGATGATTCTGGATTATTCCAAGACAAGTTGGTTGTCATTATTAGACCGTTGGACACTTATTTTGTCACCTATTTAAATAATGAATTAATTGAATAGTGTTGGAGAAAATAATCAACTGGCCTATATAAAATATAAAAAACAAGCAGCACCTCTGATAAAAATGAACTTTCTCTAAGAAATGTAAAATATACAAGTTTAATAATAGTAACATTCTAATTAGGTGCGACCATTGGACGACAATTGGTCCACGCCAAGAAAGAACTCATAATGGCACGTGAAAGCTATCAGTTGATGCGTTGATGTTTTCCCTATGAAAGAACTCACAGGGATACACCAAATCAATCAGTAGATGCCTCTGAGGAAGATCAAAGTAAATTTCCTGAAAAAAAAGTGTCTGAATAAATGAAACCATGACATATTATCTAAAAATAAAAAACAATTTTCTTGAGAAACAGTATATCTTTTAAAAACTTGGTGCTCGAGTAGGGCTGGGCGATTTTGCCTAAAAAAAAATTTGAGTTTCGATTCGATTTTCAATTTTTTTTCAGATATATTGTCAAAAGTGCATCTTTATTGCTGCGATTGTCCTCAAGAGTTAAAATGCAAAATAGAACAATCCCAAAATCTGTCATTCATCTATTTCAAGCTTTAACCCAGGTTTAAGCAAAAGTGCAACAGCAACTTCACAGTAGCTTAAAATTTCTGATTAAGAAATCATATAACTACATATTCTATAACATATAACATTACATTTAAAAAAATAATAAACTCTTCCCTTGGCATCTCAGCATAGTGCGAATAAAAAAAATTAAACATGCCTGTGGCACACATATAGTCTAATCAAATGGTAAACAAATGTAAACAAAGAAGGGGGCTGGCTCACATCAGAACGCAAAAAAGTCAGAAAACTGAGGTAGCAATTATTATTTATTTTTTTTAAACTTGAATTTGCAAAATAAAAATCGTTTTTATTTACAAATTCGATTCATCGATTAATTCGATTTTTTTTTTAAAAATTTTAACGGTGGTCAAAACTCCGAGGCTCCGTGAACGCAACGGCCGTGAGCTGACTGTACACAGTGAAGATGGCAGCTTCAGTAGAAGACGAGTTTGAAGATGCTCCTGATGTGGAGCCGCTTGAACCCACTCTGAAGAACATTATAGAGCAGAAATCCTTAAAATGGATATTTGTAGGTGGGAAAGGCGGCGTTGGTAAAACGACATGCAGGTACGTTTAATTTGAAAAGCCCGGATCACCCCCCATGATAATGTGGCTGCTTTGCTAGCTAATATTTCCATAAAGCTGTCACCGGCAGTGACGTGACACTTTAGATGACTAAGACCAATCTGTATTGTCATTCTTGTATTTATCCCAACAAATGTCAATTATTCAAAGTAAGTAAAGTAAAGATTATACGACCTTATGACTGTGTTAAAGCTGTTCGGTGCTGTTGGCGTTCGTTCATTGAATCTACTGGTGACCCTCGTAAATGATTACCGACTTCCGGGTTTTGGGAGTTCCGAAATAGCCTGTTTATAAAGATTTTCCAGAGGTGTTAAAAATTTGTTTTCAAATGCTGTCAGGTGTATTAAATACAGTTTAAAAAGTCTATTAAGATTTTAAAATCCCAACTTTACGACGAGGACACGTACTTTGGGTTTGAATGTAGAGTTATTTCAGGAAGTTTGTCATCTTTTAACGCGGATGCCAGTCTGCGTGTAACACCACATCACAGCACAGTCACCAGCTAACGTTAGCCTGCTGTTGGTGGCATTATGTTAGGTTGTTTTATTGTTTTTTTTTTTTTTTTTAAATTTAAAAACACAAGAATTTAATATGAACACAAATGTTAACAAATCTTTAGTGAAGGTGAGCAGAAAGAAGAATAATCGTATGTAATGTGCCCCTTTGCACCATGAACAACAACTATAATAATACATAAATAAATAAATAAATAAATAAAGTAGCTTTGGCTCAACACTGATAGTCACATTCTTTTGATTAAAATAAAAACGGGCAAATTGTAAGAAAAACAACAACAAACACTGTTTTAAAAATGATGCTCAATTGTCCAACTGATCTGTATTTAAATTTGTATTCATCCACTGAAAATTACATTTCTCGTGGTTTATTTTAAATTATTTAATACACTGATGAACAGTATTTAGATTTTTTTTGTTATAATATTTTAATGTAATGTTAACATTTGCACTAAATGCTGCAGTTATTTAACAATCAAAGGGGTATTCCATAAAGCGGGTTATGTTCAAACTCTGAGTATGTTCAGGCTCAAATGAGGGAAACTCTGAGTATCCCAATCCTAAACGCGAGGTATGTTCTTCTCTGAGTATGTTACCATGGCAACAGGTTTTATCAAAGAAACCCTCGGTTTCTACCTGGCTCCGCCCACCTGAACACCGTTTCTGAACACTTAAATGAACCTTAACACTTTTCTCTGAAACCCATTAGTAACATCACACACCACAGACGTGCTCACATCATTACTAATGTTGTGTTGCTTTAGGTTTTGAATTTTTTTTTTTATTAAACGGTAGTTTTCTTTATAACATTGTGGATACAGATCATTAAGTGAAAGACACTGAGAGGTGGATCTGCATTAAAACATCTACTGACGTCTGTAGTAAAGTTCCCTGAATACAAACCTGTGGATAATATAAAGGAGGAGATGATAATTTAAATGAATCCACTTTTAAGGCTCGATTATTGTTTTATATTGTTAAACAGTTAAATCTGTAGATCATGCATATTTGAAGCTATGATGGCACAGTGCGCTTGGGAGTGATGGGTCACGGGTTTGCTTCAGTGTTTTTCTTTTGACATTTTGAGATGACTCTGGCGACAATATTACATTACAAATCAATATAATTGATTCAATATCAAGCGGCTGTCATTGTCTTTATATCCAGTGTAACAGGAGGGCTCTATGCAGCTATCCTATGCCGCTGTCACGTTTCCTCAGACACATTTTATTCATATTAGTCACCGCTCGTCACGTCACTGAAGAGATAAAGTGATGAAGTGACCAAAAAGTGCAACTAATTACAGGTCATTTAAGCCACTATAATCACTGAAGACTGAACGCACCTTTAGAACAGGCTCATATTCCTCAAACACCGGCTTATTTCACCCGTTACGGTGAATAAATCACTCTCTTCCGTTTGGTTGTCATGGTAGTTTGTGTAATCTCTGATCCATTGATGATGGCTTTTTATCGCACGCGTGCACGTCAGTAACCCAAGGTTTACATACTCAGGGTTGATTGACCCACTTCATACCAGCTGTGATGGAATCAGATACCCAGAGTTTCCCATCGCGGGGTATGTTGACCCAGAGTTTATGGATAGACTCAGAGTTTGTTAACCCTCCTTTATGGAATACCCCTCTGATCATCTATTAAACAAAACGTACACACATTAATAATATGCAATGAGGAACTAGTCAAAATTCTACTTTTGTTTGTAAACTATTGTAAAACAGGTCCACCATCGCATTTATCTGCGATGTATTTAACTCCCTACTAATGCACTTAGTCAAGTCAAGTTTATTTCTATAGCACCTTTCATATACAAGACAAACCAAAGTGCTTTACACAAGACAAATATGATCACAGAAGCGCTAGCACAATATAAAATTACATTTAAGAACTGAGGAAGAATCTAAACATGTAAAACAATATCAATCAATAAAACAGGATAATATCACATTAAATAGTGTGACTGTTTGAGTATTAGTTGTAGTTTTCTAGAAAGGCAAAAATGATTTAAAAAAAAAAAAAAAAGTGTGTGTCCAGAATGAAGCCTTTTCCTATGATAACATGACTTGGCTTTAATTAAAACATGACTAACTTATTTAGATGCATCTATTATCTATGAGACAAACGTTGGAAGATGCTGATTTAGCTTTTGCTTCCTCCCTTTTTCACCAGCTGTAGTTTGGCCGTCCAACTCACCGCCGTGAGAGAAAGCGTCCTCATCATCTCCACAGATCCCGCCCACAACATCTCAGACGCCTTCGACCAGAAGTTCTCTAAGGTCCCCACAAAGGTCAAGGGCTACGACAACCTCTTTGCAATGGTGTGTAAACGTCTTTAGAAACTTTAAACATGTGGTTACTTTTCACCGCGTTTGTCACCCAAGTGATTTTGTGTCCTATTTCCTGGAGGCCATGAGAACAGGACGCTAGGACAGGAAGTGAACTGTGCTGACGTTCTACTATTTGTGTTGTTTGTGAGTAAAGGAGATCGACCCTAGCCTGGGCGTTGCTGAACTGCCTGATGAGTTTTTCGAGGAGGACAACATGTTAAGCATGGGCAAGAAGATGATGCAGGAGGCCATGAGTGCTTTCCCCGGCATCGACGAGGCCATGAGCTACGCAGAGGTCATGAGGTAACGACGGAAAAGCACTGAAAACGTCAAACTGTGTGTGTACGCTCATCCAGGGATGGATGACAATGACTGATGTGATAAATTAACACTAGGGATGTGCGCTCTATGTGTGGACCCTTCACTCACACATTTTACTTTCTGTAAGATCTGTGTAAGGTTTACATGGAGACTCCAACTTGTCTTCTGATGTTTTCAAATAGAATACAGTAAATCGACAGCTGTGTTATCATCTTCAAGCCCCAACCACCGTACCTCGTGCACACACCAAACGCACCATAAATGAATCCAAAACGTGTCACAGTTAGTCTGCAAATGCAGGTGTAAAAAAAGTTGCTGTTTGGAAGGAATATGAAGCAGTTGCTGCACAGACTGTAAATCCTTGCAATGATGCAGTTCAACAGAAACATACCTCAATAGTAGGAATGAGCGATATTTTATCGTTTATGATTTATCATCCAAAACATTCTCACCGGTAAGAATACGTCATCCCATGATGTAAACAATAAATTCCCAAGTCAGAAATTATCAAGGGCCACGGGCCATTTGTCCCTCAATTTAGCCAAAAAAAAAAACCGTGTTCCACGGACAAAAACTGACCCTGTTTGTTGTCAACTTATTATTCTCTGGAGCGGAACGTTGTTTACGGAAGCTCCACGGTGTGCACCGCCACCGCCCCCCCTCACACACAGCAGTTTGTCTGTGTGTGAGGTGATAGTCACAGCTGCCGTGCACGGACCGCTACTTGGTTAAAACCAGACAACCATCTAACAAAGGGAACCGATTCAAGTTCCTCCATCATGTCCACCCAAAGTTCCACAAACACAGGGACAGAGATGAACCTGTAGCAACGATTATGAACTGAAAACTCAACTAAAGCTAACTATGCTAAGCTAACACACCGACACACAGGCTGGGCTAAGAGCTAACGCTAGCCACTGCATATAAGGAACAGACCAAGTAAAAAGAACACGTCTTACTGTCATAAAGCCACAGATTTGTTTATGGTCAGATTTAACACTTGTATGGAAGGATAAAAGCAAACATGTCACATACGTTGTGTGAAATAAATGTTAGCATAAATACTAATGTCACTATTAATCCGTTCCAATTTGTGAAACGCAATATTTTTTAATTATATTTCACGTGTTCACAGACAAAGCTGATCCCATTAAACTAATGTAACTATCGAGATTATTACACTTAAATATACTGAATGATTAAATCATCAGCTTGATCTGGTTTAATTATAGAAAATCAGTTATTTATCAATCATGACTTTATGTAACTCATTATCAGATAAATAAAACAAGATTTAGCAACAGTAAAAACACTGTCTTTGCTTTTTCATGTGCTTTTTTTTTTTTTTTTAGAAAATAATTTTATTTCAAATGAGGAAATAAATGAATTACATACAATAACACTAATAGAGTGACCCACATGCACAAATATATTCCATAAAATATCAGCTCATGAACTCTTTGAGTCAGCAGATATTGTAGCCTTTTTAATGTGTCTAATGTTGATGTATTCACATTTATTTGTGTTTGTAAAGAACCTGTTTACACTAAGTTGTGTTTTTTTTTTATTATTATTTTTTATTTATAGTTTTTATTTATCGTGATTTTTATTGTTATCGTGATAAATACCAGAAATTATCGCGATCATTTTTTTTGTTGCTATTTGTTGCACCGTGACATCCTTTAATCAGTCATCACTGCTTCTCTCTGTTGTGTAGGTTAGTGAAAGGAATGAACTTCTCAGTGGTGGTGTTTGACACCGCCCCTACTGGACACACGCTGCGACTACTCAACTTCCCCACCATCGTGGAGCGAGGCCTGGGTCGCCTCATGCAGATCAAGAACCAGATCAGCCCGTTCATCTCTCAGGTGAGGAAGAACCAACAGATCTGTGGTCAACGTTGTGTCACACCACACGATCTGATTAAAACATGTACTTGATCATGTTTGTTTTTTTTATCCAGATGTGTAACATGCTCGGACTGGGCGACATGAATGCAGATCAGCTGGCCTCCAAGCTGGAGGAAACCCTGCCCGTCATCCGCTCAGTCAGTGAGCAGTTCAAAGACCCCGTGAGTCACTTTAACGCACCACAGCAGTGTTCAGAGACATCGCTATCACTCACACACGGCCTCCCATTTTCCTGTTTAAAATATCCCAAATCCCATTTCAGGGTTTATCCATTTCCACATCACTTTACACACTTTTCTGTTTTCGTTTCATCATCTTTCCCTGTTTAGATGACTTTACTGAATAGTAAACTTCCTGAAACCTGAGCAAACATGCTAAATAGTGTTAGTAGAGTCAACTGTTTTAATTTAATATTTTATATTCTTCAGATGGTTTACAAAACTGGATGGTTACGCTAAAATCATATGAAAGCAACGTTAGCCACCCTTTCAGACCCCCAGCCATTCGTTTAAGAGGAAAAAACCCCCATGGAAATGTGTGATATGGCCCAAAACATTGTTCATGAAACCTTTAATTTCCACCAACTAGGGCTGTAGTCAACCAAGGAAACGGTTGGTCGACCAAGACTCTGGCACAAGTAGTGATTAGTCGACCAAAAAAAAAGTAGAATGAATGATCAGGTGCAGAGGAGGACAAGGAGAAAGAAAAAGAGAGACAGTCATTTAGTTTTGGCGTTTTGTGGTGTCAATTTGCTTTTAAACACAGATCATTTATGATATGAACCTTATTCAAGCTTTGACCAGAACCCGACAAAGCAAAAGTGAAACCTACAGGTCCGACAGACATTAGGTGTTTATATCAGAGCACGACCTGAAACCGACAATTAAAACCTATTTTTTCCTCATACAAATGACATATTTACATTTCTTTTAGTGGTAAGTCTGATTTTATTAATAAACTGTTAATGTCAACATCAGATCAGCGCACAGGGATTCAAACACACGTCAAACACAGGCGTGCAGTGTGTCACGATCTATTTACATAATCCACGTGTTAATATAGGGATAATCCATGTTCTTGTGCAGAAAAAGGTTTGATTCAATAGTGGATGCTTGTGCTTCAAGCCTGTCTTAATTTGTTCCCTCTCTGCTCTGTAGACAGTACGCGTTGTACTGACAGCTGAAGCGCAGCGCGCACTCACACAGAGCTGTTGCTGAACATAGAATTATGTTTAGGCATTAAATAAATTATATTGATATTTAATCCTTATCACCTATATAAGTGCATTGCATTTTTTTTTTACGGTATTGAAACTGACACTATTGCTGGTCGACCAATGAAAATCTTGGTCGACCACGACGGCCAAAGTTGGCAGCCCGACCGCCAACTGGTGAATCACCCCCAATTTTTGCACGAAACCCTACGCAGTCGTGTAATGCTTAGGCCGTGACGAGTCACTAGGTAAACTCCTCACCAGATCAGCTAATACACCATCAGCTAAACCTGACTTTGTAGCAGTCTTTTCAGATTTAAATGCAGTCATACTAATCTGAACCACACATTAAAAACACACTTCAGATGAAGCTCTGCACTCATTTACAATCACAGGATAGCATGATCACAACTCCATCTGTTACACCGTAGCAGATTATCGGCTGATATAATCTGCATATTTGTCAGTTTCTGGTGAAAAATAGCACGTAAATGCGTGATATAACATGTTCAGGTTTTGTTTATACAGACAAATATTTATAGGAAATTTACTTTGATCTGCTGACATGTTTTGACTGTCAACTGTCAGTCTTCCTCAGAGGCATCTGCTGATCTCTTTGACGTGTCTTTGTGAGTTCTTTCTAGACGTGGCCAAGTTGACGGTTCCGTCAGGCTGGCCACGCCCCCTGAACTCATAGAGAACTCATAAGGACACATCAAAGCAATCAGCAGACGCCTGTGAGGAAGACTGACAGCAAGCAGTCGAAACGTCAGGAGATCAAAGTAAATATCCTGAAAAAAATTGTCTAAATAAAAGAAACCTAAAAAAGTAGACAAAATGACCTTGCTGGAATTATAAATGCGTGATATTGTCCCAAAACATGCATGTGAGACATATCTGTGTCATGTTAAAGCCTATTTTTAAGAAGGAGAGAGAGAGAAAGAATTGTGTGATTTGTTGTGGGGTTTTTTTTGTCAGGACGTGAAATACGTTTTCCAAGGATCCCGTTAAATCAGAGGCCTGACTCTTATCACTAATGATGGTAGAATAGTAAAAACACAATGATGTGAAAGGATTCTGAACAGTTTCTGTTTGTTTCAACTTGACTTGTTCAATACAAACAGGACCGTTTTGAAAATCAGGCCAAAAGGATGATTTTTGGGGATAAATGGAAACGTAGAGCAGCACAACAACAACAAGGGCCACGAGGACGAGCTTGCACAATTCATAAATTATTCGAGCTTACTGAACACATCTAATTGGTCTGAGGTCTTTGGTGATTGGCTGCTGTAATGAAGAGTCACTTCTTTGTTGTCTCGCTCTGTTGTCACTTTTTGGACGTGAGCACTGGTGACGACAGTAGAAACTGGTTCCAGTGCCAGTTGTGTTCCTAGATACAGATGATAATAATGTGTGTGTGTGTGTGTCACAGTGTGCTGTACACGACGTGCCTGCATCACACATGTATATATGTAGTTACTCTGGCTCCTCCTACTGCATGCACACTCATTTATCAGTAAGAAAAGACACTGTAATGTGAAAGGAAATCCTTTCTACTCATGTTTAAACTCTTTTTTTCCACATGAGGAATCCTGGATAGACTTTAGAAAATTCAATGTTATTGTCCAGGTTTGTTTTTCTGCAAAGCTGCACAATTTTTCTCCACTTTGTGCTCATTTCAAGTAAAGATTCTAACTATAGAAAACAATGCGGCTGCGAGACTGTTCAGATACTTCTTCGAATAAATGTGTTACATACAGTTAAGTGTTTATTACAGTGTGAAAACAAACGATTCTCAACCCAAAGGTCGTAATGTTTGTCAAATTTCTCCCACAATGTCGTGCAAATCGTGGCTAAGTTTGTTAAAGAGAAGGAAAAGGGACATTTTTAGAGATGAGATATGAATGTGTTCCAGACAGGTCAAAACCATTGCAAACGCATATATAAGAAAAGTAAAATAATTAAATGAAAATGATATTTTATTGTATGTATAACAACTTAATATAAATAAATCAATATAAAAAATTAAATGCAGTTTTTAAAGTATAAATATATAATAATATGATAAATAAAATATTGCATAGAATAAAAATGAAATGTATTTAGTGGATATTAACTTTAGTCTTCTCATCTAGCAGAAACATTATGAAAGAAAACTAACCTGACGTCACAGCATAACTCACATGTAAATGTGAGATCTTTTTTCTGAGAAAAAAGAGAGAAAATACATAAATAAACAATAAATAATGTGCTAATTAGTTTCTGGCGAGGCCCTTCTGGCACTGGATTAACTGGTTGAGGTTTTTATTTTTTTAAATATAATAAAATATATATATATATATATGTTAATTTATTATTATTTTTTTTCTTCTTTTTCTGCCTTCGTCCTCTAACCCTTCCCGCCGATTGCCCACACACATTTATAGATATCTACTCCTTGCCTACTGTCTCATTTCATTGTGCATGTGTATCATGTATGTATACACTGTATGGTTTTAAAATGAAATGAATATAAATTATTTAATAAAATGTGAGATCTCATTCTTTTTTTTTTTTTCCTTTTTTATTCCACTCAGGAACAGACAACCTTTATCTGCGTGTGCATCGCAGAGTTCCTGTCTCTGTACGAGACGGAGCGGCTGATACAGGAACTGGCCAAGTGTCGCATCGACACACACAACATCATCGTAAACCAGCTGGTTTTCCCCGACGCAGAGCGGCCGTGCAAGATGTGTGAAGCACGTCACAAAATCCAGTCCAAGTATTTAGATCAGGTAAAAACTGCCCCAATTATTCATAATTCTAACCAGCCAATCAGGAAGCAGCCAGTGTTACAGTGATGGTACTGGATGTCTTTTCTCTGCAGATGGAGGATCTTTATGAAGATTTCCACATAGTGAAGTTACCGCTGCTGCCCCACGAGGTCCGAGGAGCCGACAAGGTCAACACCTTCTCCAAGCAGCTCCTGGAACCCTACAAACCCCCCAACAAGTGACCGGCCTTGCCTCCCTCTAACCCACCTCGCACCCCCCCCTTCTCCACAGTCTGATCTCGTCTCCAGCCTCACACGCCTCCTTAGCAACAGCCTCGCCTGGTTCTCTGTCGGCCTAAACTCGTGGATGGTAGGGTAGATGATTCTCACTCTTCCTCCTCCTGTGACATCATTCCTAATCCATTTAAACTCTCCTCCTCATCATCATCACCCAGCGATGGTGCTGCTGTGTTCAGGTGGTTGATGTTTTTATTGTTCATCCCTGTGTGGTTGAAAATCGTTCAACATCAGTTCAGAGGCATCAAATATTCAATCAGATTCCTTTAAACTCTGAGAATTTACTTCAGAATTTAATTCAAGAGCAAACGTCGCCCTTTCAAGAACATGTTGAATTTCAGCATTGTTTTACATACTTTTAGAGCAGCTTATGGAGGTTGATCTGCTGTTTGAAGGCTTCAGGAGGAGTTTACATACGAAACCATTCTTTCTCTTCTCCAGTCATGTTAATCTAAGCCTGTGCTCTTCCCGTTTCCATCATATTAAAAAAACCCACTATATATAGACAGCCATCAGCCTTATTTAGTGCATTGTTAAAGATGAATCTTGAATGTGTTTTAATGCGATAATAAAAAGTGAGCTCGACCCCTCCCCCTCCCCTTCCCCTCTGAATGCTCTGTTTTCTATAGACTCTTTAAATTAAACCCACCGCTGAGTGGTCATTAAAACAAAGTCGCCTCAGCTGACAGCCTCTTGTGGTTCCTTCTTTTGAGCTGCCTGTTTTTTTCTGTATGTGCAGTAGTTAATTGGAGTAGATTGGGGTGCACCATGCTGAACGTAGCACAGATTGGTTCTGACAGCGTTAAATCACGGTTAAGCTTTTAGCTGAGCTGCTCAGGGGCAACAAACAGGCTTCCTGCTGAACAACACGTGATTTACTGCTTCATTAATACTTCATTAGGATTTTTTGAAATTATCTGTTTTTTAACATTGTTCCATTGTTTCCAAAACATAAAAACAACACATAAGGAAAGGAAATTTAGCGCCTGTACTACGAAGCCGGATTTCCTTTTATCGCGTTAATGTGTGGGATTTATTCGGTGTGTGCTGTACGACGACGCTGGCTAAGACGTACAAAAGTCCCGCCTCTTGACCAAGTGGTTCTCTTATTAGAATGAACTGCCCATTGTTAGAAGATCCTGGTTGGTGCAGATCTGACAGCTGACTGTGTTTAGGAAAGAAAGATAATTAAAAGGATACTCCACTGTTTTTACAAATGTGGCCTAAAACCTTTGAAATGTCCTTATTAGAACATCGAGGCCTAACAAAATGTATTATTTTTGCACCATATTCGTTTTATTACCTTTTGTGAGCCTGTGCGCCACCATGTTGAAATGACGTCATTGCTGACGCGAATCTTCCCTTTCAGCCCATTGACTTCTATAGAAGGTTTCTATAGCAGCTTATTCAGTCAAAATGACAACTTGTGCTGCTTTGGGTTGCTCTAAAAATCAGTCAAAGTGAAAAAAGTCAAAAATTTGATTCACAAAATTCACAAACGGAAAAAATCTGTAACCGCAGGGGGCGACAGTTCCAACTCTGCTGTTTCGTAGACGGCATGAAGAAGAGAAGAAGAAGAGCTCTGTGTGGATGTAAATACAGGCGACCAGGATCCACTGCTCATTAATGCCGACCCAAGTAGAATTTGTCTGCTGCAAAGAACCGGTGTTTTTTGCAGAAATGGTTGAAAGTTTGGTTTAATGGATTTTTTGCTTTTCTTCTCTTCTTCATGGCGTCTTAGAGCAGCCCAAAGCAGCACAAGTTGTGATTTTGACTGAAAAAGCTGCTAAATGATCCTGAACGTTTCACCTTCATCAATGACGTCATTTCAACATGGCGGCGCACATGCTCTCAAACGGTAAAATAGTCCCATTTTTAAAAGTTAATGAAACAAATATGGTGCAAAATAATGCGTTTTGTTAGGCATAAATCTTCTAATAAGGACATTACGAAGGTTTTAGGCCACATCCCTAGATAAATGCAAGCCTGTGGAGAGAAACTCTGTTTGCATGGACGATCATTCATTCATTCATTCATTCATACTCTTAGTGACACTGTCAGCCTCAATAGCAACATACAACAGTGAAACAATGTGCTCTCATCCCAGTGTGTGAGCGATAAATTCAGGACTACCTGAATAAAAACAAGTCTGTGCTGTAATAAAGTGAAATTCATCAGAGCGCTGTAAATTTATCATCCCATGGATTAATATTGGATAATCTCACGCCTTTACACATTAACAGTGTCAGCAGCTTCCTGCCTGTGTTCTTTTCTTCCTGTTTTTTCTACAGCAACACTGGCCACGTGTACATGGGAGCTTAAATTCCTCTTTAAAGTTGAATAAAAGGTCATTTACTGTCCTCGCATAGTGACAGCTTTAGCAAATATGACAAAAAGTCACTTTTATTGAGTTGCAGACTGCACCTTTAAGTGAACGTGTTTATATCCTGCTTCATAGTACAGGGGCTCTGACACAGAATGTTTGGTTAGGTGAAGCTAATGGAGAGACATCCAGGATATACATATCCAGCTTTGTAGTACAGGTTCTTAAAGTCTGAGCTACTTTTCCAGTGCTTGAAAACACCAACCTGTGACAGGCCATCAGTGATGAACCTGAGGTCATGGTATTTAATCATCAGACTTTCTCGCCACTCCTGCTTATTTACATTCAAACAGCTAGTCATTATTTCCTTTTCTTTACACATTTTGACAAAAATAACCCATATTTACATTTCACTTTAACTAAAAAAATATTAAATTAATTTTAACTAGTGAATATCAAACTGACAATTTACTTCATTTGTTGAAATACTTTTAATTTGAAAGTTGTTTTTTTTTTCTTTTTTTTTCACAAGCTCTGATTTAAATACAAATTTAAATAATGAAAAATACATATAGGTTTTTCACTGGCATATTTTAACTTTTATAAACTCATGTAAAAATTATGATTTTAAATTACATTTCTTCATTTTTTTTTTTTTTTATGAAATTTACATTAAAATATAAATATATTTGCTTGGTCGGTCAGTTCGCTCATGTTTTCAGGTATTTTACTAATTCAGCCAGGGATGTGTAAACCTATGAGTACAGCTGTTAGATATAATTGGAAATAATTAAAAATACATGTACATTTTTCACGTGAACTTTTATGAAAGCGTGTTTTTTTTTTTTTTTTTTTACAAACATTTGCATTAAAATATAAATAACTTTGCTTGGTCAGTTTTCTCATGTTTCCAGGTATTTTAAACCTATGAATACAGCCTTGTTTTAACCTAACATTTAAACAAACTACTCACTACCAGTCCATCTGATATCTGTGTTATCTCATGGTGTACAAAGCTGATATAAATGTACAAACACTTTGGAACAACTGACAATCTGTCGTAAATAACCTGCACATTAATGCTTCAGCATTCATTTCTTATTCCAAGGAGACATTAGTGGGTTTTCCTTCATTTGTCGTCGGTTCATTTGCAACAAGTGGAGAGTTCAGAGCTGTTAGTGGGACATTGCTATGTGTGTGGTTTTTTTTACATAGCTATCACATAACACCACAGTTATCCATGGTCCACTAGCTCCGTGTTTCATAACCCGGCCCGTGCTCTGCGGCCCTCTGCGCTCCGGCCTGTCGCTCACAGTCCATCACCGAGCTGCGCTCTCCCGGTCGGGTGCCGCGCTAACGAGCCCCTCCTCCTCCTCCTCCTTTTGGGGATTTACCCCGGGGCGCACTGACCGCTGGACGCGCACGGAGGAGGCACCGATGATTACCGCCATGCAGCGGCCACAGGAGCCTCGAGTGGAGCGATCTGACCCCAGAGGATGTCAGAGTTCTGAGCTGGTGGAGGACGCGCTGAGCGCAAAGGAGGTGAGGCTGCTGGGGATGGAGTCACTTTTACGCACGGAGATGCGCTGAGAAAAGTGCGTCCTGAAGGTAGGAACAAGTTATGATTCTATTAAAAAAAACTTAAATCTCTGTGTTTACATTTCATCTGTGTTATAATAAGTGTCAGTGATAGTTTCCATGGTTCCTGACCTTAATTGGACCCAATATGTTATGAAACTGTTGCGTCTGTTGGAATTAGTATCTTCAGCTTTTAAAATATGAAAAAATATCTTATAGATTTTTGATATTTCATCTGTTTGTGAGAAATAAATTGCCAGGACTAGAAATAATACGTTTCTCCTAACCTACTAGATCTGGTGTTAAACTCCTGGTTCGGGGACCTTATCCGGCCCTTCAGAGTATCCAATTCGAACCGTATGAGGAAGTTCAAATGACAGAGAAAACGTTGAGTAAACTACCAAATATTTCTGTTAAGATATATCACAGTCTTTCCAAATCCACTGAAACTTGTCATACTTGCAGGTTCTCGCTTTTATCTCGTAACTGCCATCATATTTAATCGCAAACTGTGGAAGAACTAGAATTTTTCAAAATCCTGCAATTTTTCACCAACAATTCTACAAGATCACAGATCAAATCCAGCCCTTCAGAGCATCCAATTATTCTGCCTGCAGTAAAAATGACTGAGAAAACGTGAATCATTTTGTAAATGACCAAATTCTTGGTGGATGGTGTGGAAAAAAACAAAAAACAAACCAGAAATAATATTAATAAATATAAAGGATAGATGTGAACATATATACAAGTGATGTAATATTAGATATATCTCAGTCCTTCCAAATTCACAAATGTAATGAAACTCCACAATATTTGCAGGTTTTTGATTTTATCTTGTAACTGTCATAATTTATAATCGCAAAACTGTGGAATAACTAAATTTTTCACCAACAATTCCACAAGATTCTAAACAATTACACAAAAATGTAGAAGTGAAGCTCCTGCTGAGACTGATTTCTCACATGTATTGATATTTACGTACATGTGGAAGTGAACAATAATGTTGAAATCGCCCTCATTGTAGGTCTGGGCAAGAGTTTCAAGATATATCAAGTTTTCTATTTTGGCGATATAGGAAATTACAAATAAATCGCCAATAACGATATATTTTTTTATTTTCATAGCTTCTTATGGCGCGTTCACACCAAACGCGTCGACAGCGTCTGGTTTACATTCACAATACATGGTGGACGCGCTTAGGGAGCGTCGGAGGTCCCGCTGTGCGTCCCGCGCCTCGTGTGCGGCGTGTTTTGAAGCTTTTCGGGCGGCGGACACTTTTGGCGTGCTTCCAACGCGGCCGACACTGAAGTTGGGATTGTTGAACTTTTGGGGCATATCGCGGTGCGTCGACCAATCAGGAGCGTTCCCCAACCGTGACGTATTCAGAATAATGAGAAGAAGAAGAAAAAACACTAACTGGAGGCGGAGACAGATGGACAGGCGCTCTTCTGCTGGAATAGAGCGCCTGTAGTTGGGGTCCTGGTAGGAGATGCAAGCACCGATGTGGGTCAGCAGGTCGTCAAACTGGGCGCGGGAGAGACAGAAGTAGTGCTGAAATCGACTCTCGTCTGAGCAGCTCTGGTGAATCCAGAAATGGCGCCTTCTCAACACAATGTTCCCCACCATATCACAGTCACTGGGTGAATGATGAACATAACTGATCGCCACAATATCATCCATTGTATGAACACCACCGGCAACAGAGAAGCCCCTCCCCTCGACGCACGTCCCGAGCATCTTCGACACTGGTGAAAAGCGTCTGTATTTAATGAGGCACGATTTTGACGTCCGAAACACGTTTGGTGTGAACGTACCATTATACTTGTTTTAGGAGTTGTTTCCCCTGAACAAGCCACACTGCAGAACTCACTCACACGTGCTGTCCCTTAGAGAAGAAAAAGCCAAAAGTGGCACAAATTTTGCAGCTGTTGGATAATAAATGTGCCTTTGTGGCTTTTTGCATCCACAAATTTAACCTAGAATTTTATTTCTGGTAAGACTTTATTGAGTTAAAAAAAATTGAGATTAATATCGTATGTTGGCATTTTGAGAAAAAATATCGAGATTCAAATTTTGGTCAATATTGTCCATCCCCATCCCAAAATCTGTGGACCACTTGAGCTCTAACTGTTCCGTATTGTGGCCCCTGAGTGAAAATGAGTTTGAGTTTAGATGGTTCTGCTTGTTCAGTCTGTTGGAATAAAGTGTTTCCTCCACACATGCAGCTCGTGGCGTTTTACCCTGAAGAAGCAAAGCACCAATGACGGTCACCTACACTGCCAGAGTGGCAAACGCCCGATTCTGTGGCTTCTCCAAGCTTCTCCTGGCCTGGAAAGGAAGCATCTACAAGGTGTTATACAAAGAGTTCCTGGCTTTCTTTGCTATGTACACAGCCATCAGCGTCACATACAGGTGGGACACAACAGATACTGGCTCCTCCACATGTCTGTCTTTAATCACAGGTAGACTCTGTTTGATCTCCTGCTTCTTTATAGATTTGTCCTCTATGACGACCAGAAGAGGTATTTTGAGAAGCTTGCGATTTATTGCAACCACTATGCCAGCCTCATCCCCATGTCCTTTGTTCTTGGTAAGCTTTGATGATGCTAAGGTTTGGTTTTTTGGAGCTTCTTCGTTCCATCACCAATGTGAGTTTCAATCGTTAAACAACAGTGATTCTAGCCATTTTGTGGGGAGTTCTCAATAAGGGTGCAAAGCTTTCTTCTCCCTGGGTATTCTGTTCTCTATGGATAAGACATCTGTATGTTCATTGAAGTTCCTGAATGGAATGTAAATGGTTAATTATAGGGAGTGTTTGGTAAAATGTTTAACTACTATTGTTACATAATGCAAACCTAAACTCAACATTTTTAAGTAGGTAATTATTTTATTTACATGTAAGGCTCAGACAATGCTTTATAAATAACACACAAAATAATTAATAATATTATTATTAACAGAATAAAAGCAAGCATAAAGAAATTATAAAAATCAAGCGGTGACTTGATTTACTTTCATTGGACGCTGTTCCAGGGTAAATCTGATTGGCTGAAAGGCCTTTTCTACCTACACGTCACTTCCTTAAGTTCTTCCACCCTGGCTGCAGCTGATGAAGGTTTTCTGTGACCATGTTGGACTAAATCTTAAGGAAAAGACAATGAAACTGTGTTCATTATTAAAGGTGCAGTCCGCAACTATCAGATCCCTCTCTCCCCCTCCCTCCCCGCTACTCTTTTGCCCTGCCTCCAAACTTTCCAAAGCCCTTCCCTCAGAGGAGCTAACAAGCTAACATTAGCCAGACAGCAACATCACAGTAATATAACATGCAACGTTAAAAGCATATTACTGCAGCACTTCTCTCTCTCTATGTGCACACACCTCAGCAACAGCAGCAACAACACAGTGTCACTTACAGCACCCAAACGGAGGCTGCTACGCACACACAAACAACACATGCACCACAGAGTTCTAGTGTAATAATTACAAATCAAACATAATGTAAATCAAGCAGCAGTAATTACCTTTCTAGCAGAAAAGTCACCAATTCCATCTTCAACTCCTCCAGACCATACATTGTAAAAAAGACAGCGCTCTAGCTCCGGGAAAGGGGCGGGGCCTGTGAGCAACAGCTGTCAGACAGCCCATCAAACACAATCCTGGCTCTGATTGGTTCTTTTTGCTTGGTCGTGGTGCATTCTGGCAATCTGCCAAAGGCTGCAGGAGCAGCAGGGGGCGGGGCTCAATGAGCCTGTTTTTTCACATAAACTACTAGTTTGATGTAAAGCTGTCCTTACATAGTGACAGCTTTAGCAAATATGACAAAAAGATACTTTTATAAGAGTTGCAGACTGCACCTTTAATGTTATTTATTTATTTATCCAAAAGCTTAAGATTGTGTTTCATTCAAGTTGTCTATGTTTTTTTTGTGATGATTATATTGCTAACACTTGTGGTGCTAAAATAGTCCAAATCTATCCAATATGGACACTGCTGGAATTCTGACAGTGTGCCGTAGTATCTGCAGTATAATTTTCCAACAGGTTTCGGACACACACTGGAAATCAATGCAGAAACATTGGATCTAGAAATATACTAAAAAAAAGTACAAATACCCATATAAGCAACTTAATTAGAGTTATGGGAGTACGGTACTTGCATTGCTGTCGTAAAAAGATTGCACTTCATGTAGTGTTGACCTCTGACAGAAAAAAATAAAATAAAAGAGTAACGTGAGCACTTGAAATCCGTTACTTTCAGCTCTGACTGCAGGTGAGTGGGGCTGATGTGTTGCAGTGGCGTTTCCAGAGGGGAAACCAGGGGTGGCAACGCCCCCCACCCCATGCATATCATTGGCCACCCCTGTGCAAACTTGGTCCTGAGTCTGACTCTTTTTGTCATCTTTATCCAATAAAATTATGATTACATTTTAAATTACAAATTACAAAACAATCTATTAAATCATTTTATTGATTTAATCAAATATGTTTATGGTTATCATAAAGTTGAGCATTTATTTTTTTATTTATTAATTTTTGTAATTTTTTTCTTCAATTAATCAAATATAATCTCTTGGTTTTAATTGACACTTTCATGTAATTTTCAGTGTTCCCGGGTCACACTTTATTGCTCTACCTATTTTTATTAAGTTAAATAATTTCTCTTGTTTTTGCTGATCTCTGCAGGTTTCTACGTGACCCTGGTGGTGAACCGCTGGTGGAACCAGTACACCAGCATTCCGCTCCCTGACCAGCTCATGTGCGTCCTGTCAGGCGGCCTCCAGGGCAGCGACGAGCGCGGCCGCCTGCTGAGACGCACCATGATGCGCTACGCCAGTCTGTCAGCTCTGCTCATCCTGCGCTCCGTCAGCACCGCTGTGTTCAAACGTTTCCCCACCGTGGACCACGTCGTGGAGGCCGGTGAGCAGGTGTTCCTATCATGGGCGTCAGACAAGAGGGCTAAAGGGTACTAAGTACCCAGGGCCCAAGACAGGGGAGGGGCTCAGAAGTATGTTTTATATATACAGTATATATACGAATATGCATTTTAAACATTAGTTTATTAAAAACAATTACTCATGCTGCATCAGGGCTCTAGCTACCACCTTGTCATGTGACAAGGAGCAGGAGATAGACAGCCGCAGGAAACCGTGTCTTTCCTCAACAAAGGAAAACCAGGCCAAAAATGCAAAAAAGGAGAGGGAGAGAAGGTGAAACGAGGGAAAGTACAGTAACTACTTTTTTAGGCAATATATTGCTTCGATTGAAATTACCTACGTGCACTCTCATGCATTTAAATGCTGGAACGTTTCTTTTCCACGTCAAATCTTAATTGATCATTTAAAAAAAAAAAAAGATTTTGAAAAATAAATTTTGCTGTCACCAAGTCATAAGTAGGTGGCCAGAGTGTCCTCATAATTCTAATCATTCTATATTTACCTTTTAATAACCAGATAAATATAGAAATCTGATTAATTTATTTTTACTAGTCCCAGAGTAAAAGTATATTAAAATGTGAGCATCACATGTGGTGCTTGGGCCCTAATAAACCAAAATATAATATATAAAGTAATGTCAAATATAGTAGAACAGATTTATAAAATTAAAGAAAAAAGAATGCTTATATAATAATGTAAGGATACTGCAGTTTCCGGGTGAAAGAAATTAAATAAAGTGTACACAACTTACAGTAGGGGTCCAACTAGATGGTTTGTACCCAGGGTCCAAAATGTGGTGCTCCGCCCCCTGCTTCCTATAATCTGACTGTGTGTGTTGTCACTCTGGTGTGTCATGAGTGTGTGCTGTTTTCCTTCTGTACGTTCTTTACACTGTGAGTGCCGAGGAACCACAGGGACAAGCACATCCTGAGCGTCGCTGATGATAAGAAGGAACAATCATGAACCTTTAACACATCGTCAGATACTAACAGAGTTCTCATTCGTTTATTGGCGGCAGAGAAAAGGTCAACGATGACTTTTTTTTTATCCTGCGTTGTGTTACTTTTTAAACCTGAGAAACAAGTCCAATAAATTGGTAGCATGACGACATTCTCTGGTTTTCCATTGGTATCTTACACATTTCAGTTGACTTGACTTACAGCTTTGGTTCTAAGTGACACAGACAATCACATCCAAACTATTTCAATTGTTCCATTGACCCAGGAACAGAAATTATTGTTGCTTAAAGTTTTTGCTGAAAAACGTTTCACCTCTCATTCGCGAGGTTTCTCTAGTAATAAACTGAGTAGCTGTGGAGTTCATAAGTCTTGATTATGTGACTCATTAGCTTATTAATGCATTCCTGGTATTAGTTAGCTTTGTTAGGAAATAGATTGTCGAGTCGTCTGGGAAGCGAACAGATGATTATAGATATTAGAAGGGTTGTGTCTTCTGTTTTAGAATGGTCCTTCCTGTTAAACAAACATGGCTTCTTTCACACCTCTGGCTGTGTTTGACATACTGTGCACTACAAACTCAATGAGTATATACTGTAGTATATACTGTATAAGTATATATATATATATATATATATATACAGTATATATATATATAACTAAGTATGGTTCGGATGATGACCAATGATGAGCGTTCCCACTGAAGTACTTCCAAGTTTCCCAAGATGCATTTGGAACCTACACCGACAAAAACCTGAAGCACAATGAGGCTAAATATCTCTGTTGATTCTCCATCTTTGAAAGTTCTGAAAACATTTTAAGCAAAAAAGGGACTAAGTAGAATATCAATATGTGGTCATTTGATCCATAAAACTCATTGAAACACATTTAATTCCCACAATTCTGAGATTTTCGGAGACCATCCAGTGTGCTACTGACAAAACTTCTGGTTAACTTCAAAATAAGAGCCCTATTTACAAAAGCCTTCAAAACTAATGGAAGACAAGAAGAGATGCTTTTATTTTGAAACAAGGATGTTTGACTTTTAGCTTGAAGCTGGTCCCAGGATGGTTTTACATTCCTCTCGCAATGCATCATGGGGTGATTGAGTAGGACTAGTGTCCACTGTGCATACTTAAAAATGTTCCCATTATAGTATACATCCGTATATTTCTCGTGCAGTGATGCTTCTTTCTCACGCTCACTGCTTCACTCTAACCAAACCGTAGAAACTTCTCTATGATAAGACGGTAAAGTTCTCCCTGCTTTCATTCAGGATTCATGACGAGAGATGAGAGGAAGAAGTTTGAGGGTCTTCACTCCCCTTACAACAAATACTGGATCCCCTGCATCTGGTTCACCAACCTGGCAGCTGTGGCCCGCTGCGAGGGTCGCATCAAAGACGACCACACACTCAAGCTCCTGCTGGAGGTGAAGTTACACACACATGCACTCACACAGTAGTTTACCATGTTTGGTGCAATGGTAAAACTATAAGCGTGAGAAGCAAGTGTTTGATCAGAAGGAAGTTCAGTGTTTGTCACTCATGACACATTGGCCTAATTAAAAAAAATGTCCTAAAAACAATTCAAGTGAAGATGCACAAGATGGACTCCTCAGAGTCAGTATAACCCCTCGGAGTCAGTATAACCCCTCAGAGTCAGTATAACCCTCAGTATAACACCTCAGAGTCAGTATAACCCTCAGTATAACCACTCAGAGTCAGTATAACCCTCAATTTAACCCCTCGGAGTCAGTATAACCCTCAGTATAACACCTCAGAGTCAGTATAACCCTCAATTTAACCCTCAGAGTCAGTATAACCCTCAGTATAACCCCTCAGAGTCAGTATAACCCCTCAGTATAACCCCTCAGAGTCAGTATAACCCCTCGAATTCTGACAACCCTCAGTATAAACCATCAGAATCAGTTTAACCCTCAGTTTAAAGCCCGTGAGTCAGTATAACCCCTCGGAGATGCCGTGCAACCTCACTAATTATTGGTAAATGAACAATACACGTGTGTGTAATTGATGATCAATAAATGAATCTAAATGGTGTTTGTGTGTGAACAGGAGCTGAATGCGTTCAGAGGCAAATGCAGCATGTTGTTTCATTACGACATGATCAGTGTTCCACTGGTGTACACTCAGGTGAGACACACACACACACACACACACACACACACACACACACACACACACACACACACACACACACACACACACACACAGCTCAAATTATTAAAACAGCAACAGACAGAGTGTTACTGTAGATCTTTATCTAAGTTGTGTTTATTGTGTTTGTGTACATTGTGCAACCGCCCTCAGGTGGTGACCTTGGCGGTCTACAGCTTCTTCCTGGTGTGTCTGATTGGTCGACAGTTCCTGGATCCCACCCAGGGTTACCCGGGTCACGACCTGGACCTGTACGTGCCCATTTTCACCCTGCTGCAGTTCTTCTTCTACGCAGGCTGGCTGAAGGTCAGAGTGACCGTTATACATTATACACCATGTTGTGCACTCTAATCAGTGCTTTGTGTAGGTTGTGTTACCAACGTGTGTGTGTGTGTGTGTGTGTGTGTGTGTGTGTGTGTGTGTGTGTAGGTTGCTGAGCAGTTGATCAACCCCTTTGGAGAGGATGATGATGACTTTGAGACCAACTGGCTGATAGACAGAAATTTTCAGGTGTTTTGCTTTAAAAAAAAAAAAAAAAAAAAGAAAAAAAAAAGTTACAATATTGTGAAATCGGCCTAAAACAGTGGTTTATGGTTTGTGTTAATATTGATATTATTATGTCAAAGCAGATCTGCCTTTAGCTGTGAGAGGAGGAAACCTAGTCTCTCCTCCCATCTTTTATAGGAGGGGTGGGGCCAACAGTGATGCTTAGTGATGTCACTGATCTAATCTCAGCTAATAGCAAAATTCAATTGCAGTTGCTGGCGTTCAACCCATAGAGGGCGATCACTCTAACATTTTGCAACTAAAAACGCTAAGTTTAAATACTTACACTAAATACTAAATACTAAAATGTAAAGAGCGAGACTTTAAACAAGCAAATGTAATAGATTATGACACAGTGTTTCACTGTGCAGGTTTCCATGATGGCGGTAGATGAGATGTACGGGGACCTGCCGATGATGGAGAGAGACCGTTACTGGAACGACTCCAACCCTCGTCCTCCCTACACTGCAGCTACTCTCTTTGTGCTCAGGAAACCATCCTTCCAGGGATCCACCTTTGATATGGCGTAAGTTTCATTTATTATTGAAAGTACTCTTTCTTTCCCCTCTTTGACAGAAAAAGCTGTTCGATTCATAAACAGTAAATTATGTTATTCCTTATGTTCTTCAAGCAAAACTGACTCAAAAGTAATTGGTTTGCTGGTGTTTTTTTTAGAATTCTCCCCAGAATTTAATCTTTTTTCTTTCTTCTTCTTCTTTATTTATTTATTTATTTATTTATTTTTTATAACCATGTCTGCATATGTCATCAACTTATCATAAGTTAGCAGTTGAAATAAATTTCAGAAACTGAAGATTTTGTGATGGGCATTGTTGTTGTTTTTTTTTGGAACCATGACTCATATATTGTTTCTAGAAATGAATCATTTAACTTTTGTTTTTGATAAGAAAATTTTAACTGCAATAATTGTTAGTATTGAATCACTTTAAATCACAATTGTAATATACATTGAATTGGCAACCAAATATCATGATATAATATAATCTGTACAAATCTCTCCTTGTCGGTGTCTGCGTTGAGGCTGTGTTCGAAATTGCATACTAACATACTATACATTGCAAACTTAATGAGTATATACTGTTTATTATATACTGTAAGTATAATTAGGAGGATGACCGTTCCCACTGAAGTATACTTCCAAGTTTCCTAAGAGGCATTTCAAACCTACGACGACAAAAACCTGAAACACACTGAGGCTAAATACCTCTGTTGATTGTCCACCTTTGAAAGTTCTGAAAACATTTGAAGAGGGAAAGTGACCAAGTAGAATATCAACATGTGCTAAGTTGATCCATAAAACTCGCGAAAACACACTTCATGTTGCCATTTCGAAGATTTTCGGAGACCCTCCATTGTGCTACTAACAAAACTTCCGGTTATCTTCAAAACAAGAGCCCCTTTAGCTTTTAAGAGGGATGTTTAGCTCGAAGCTGGTCCCAGGACTATTTTACATTCCGCTCGTAATGCATCATGGGACGGTTGAGTATGACTAGTGTGCCCACTATGCATACTTAAAAAAATAGAAAGTGTCTATTCGTACGCTTGCCATAGAGTCAACCCCCGGTGCTATTGATACGTTTACCGAAGTACACGTACGTAGCGTCTTAGGGTTAGGTTTAGGGTTAGCGTTCACACCGAACGCACCAGCAGTCACTTCAATTGCCCCTGATGAGTCGCTTAAACATTGTGATGCTTTTTGGTCACTCCATCACTCCACTGACGCGATGACCAGGGAACAGTGTGTGTGTGTGTGTGTGTGTGTGTGTGTGTGTGTGTGTGTGTGTGTGTGTGTGTGTGTGTGTGTGTGTGTGTGTGTGTGTAGAAGCGGTGACAGAGGAGAGAGAGAGGTCTGATCACAATTCATTCTTCTCCTTCTCCTCCCGCCGTACGTTAACAGCACTTATCATAGACAGCTCTGGTTTTATGGTTTAAATGATCAAATGATTAAGTGATCATTACTAAAGGATGAGTTCATTCAGAATGTAGGCTTATTCAAGAAGTTAACCGCTTTAATTTTGCCCTGATAAATTGAAGAAGTGTAGTACAGCCCTCTGCTGCAGCTGTCTGCACTGTAGCGGGAGGAACTTGAGGTTTACATTGATTTGAACGCATTGGTGTGAATGCACCTTAAGGTTATAAACCCTATATTGCAACAATTTTTAGGGTTAGGTTTACGGTGAGGTTTAGTCTTAGTCACGTGACCTATGCATCCGTATGCAGTGCCCCGCTGCATACGGATGGAATGTCGGTGTATTTCTTGCATACTCAATCTTTTCATACTATCGAATGTGAACAAAATAAAATGTCTGGAACATATATTAAAACACAAACGTGACTCTATCTCACTGCAGGATCCCAAAGGAGGAGATGCACTTCCAGCCTCTGGAGGACATCGCTGAGAACATGGAGGAATCCAGATCTCGTCACCCCAACATGGCCCTCTTCAACCGCCTCCTCAACGCCGCCCCGTCCCCCACAGGCTTCATGGGGGGGGCCCTCCGCCGTACCTCTGCTCAGCTCCAGAGGCTCCGACACTCCCCCAGCATCGACCGGTGCAGCAGTGACGAAGAGGAGGAGGGTGAGGAAGGCTGTAAGATTGGTAAAGGAGGATCTCTGCCATCGGGGCTGGGACAGGACACCCAGAGCACCGTGTGCAGCTTCATGGACGACAAGAGTGTCAGGACGCCTCTGCTGGACGTTCAGTTTGTGACACAGCATGACAGAGCTGGAGAACTGTGTGAGAACCTGGAGGAGAGTCTGATGGAGGAGAAGAAGAGCAGAGAAGAAGAAGAAGAAGAAGAAGAAGAAGAAGAAGAAGAAGAGGAAGAAGAGGAAGGGAAAGCACCAGCTGCTCTGCTTCCTCCTCCACCCCCGTCCACCCGTCCAGTGTCTGTCATCCCCCTCCCGGCCCGTCACCCCTCTGCCTTCCTGTTCCATCGGGCCTCCCATGCCAGTCTGGAGCACTGCAGCTCCCAGCCTTCCATCAGCCACAGCAGGGCCACGCCCACCATCCTCAGACCTCCACTAGGAGGGAAAAAACAGTCCTTTCTCACTGTACCGACTTATATTGAAACCCAGCGATCCCGCAGTGTCAGCATGGGTTCAGAGCTCACTGGATCAAAGGTTGATCATGTTTGATAGTATGTATGAAATCACAAGGTGAAAGAAATCACTCATTTTCCAGTTTTATCCTGTGCTCCACACAGTTTCCACACATGGAAAAAAAAACTTTCTACACTGTTGGTCAGAGATGAGGTGAAAAATCTGAATGTATGAGACAGAAAACATTTATATTTGTTGACCTCTGCGATTTATATTCACACAGTTTAGCTCGCCTGAAATGTCTAGAAATTGATAAAAAAAAAAAAAAAAAAAAAAAAAAACAAACAAAAAAAAAATTTAAAAATGTTTTGAATTATTGTTTTTAAAAACAATACACAATAAATACCAAATTAGTGCTGTCAAGAGATTGAAAGAATTGTGTGATTAATTAGTTATGCTCTGTAATCACAACCACTCACACAGCCATATTTTTGGATTGTGGGAGGAAACCGAAGTGGCACGGAGAGAACATGCAAACTCCACACAGAAAGGACCCAAGTGTCCACCCCAGGGCTTGAACCCAGGACGTTCTCGCTGTGAGGTGGACGTGCTAACCACGAATCCACCGTGCACTACTTAAACATGATCTAATATAAATATATTTAAAGTTAAATGCAGTATAAAAACATCTGAGGTGGTGCAACTTGCCAAATACTCTGTATTTGAAGCACACTTTAATAAACAATAAACGAAATGTCTCTTTTTTTTTAGATTCAACCAACCAAATGTAATTTTTAATAAATAGCTGCTGAAAACACACACATACTGTATATATTATTTTTAAAAACATAAATCTATATATTTTCCTGTGCAACATGCATTCACAGCATTTCCTGTCAAAAGAAAAGTTTCTGCCAAAATAAAAGACAAGCCCAACATGAGAGACATTTGAGTATTCATTTGTGACTCACTTTTGGGTCCCCACCCACCAGTTGAGAATCCCTGATCGAGAGTATAATAAATCACAGGCATCACAATGTTTGTCACTAAAGTCTGTTTTACAGATTCTGCAGAAAACTTGACAAAAAGGAACTTTTGTCCTTTCTTTATTTTACCCAAATCTTTTATAAACTCTTGTAAATATGTATATATAAAAAAGAAAACGGTGATCCCACTTTGATTTATGCACTGTAATCGAATATGGAAAAAAAAAAACACAAATAATGAACTTGTTTGTTTTGTTTTTAGATATTTTACTGAGGAATATATGCAAACATAATCACACAACAAAACAAATTGTGCAAAAATATGTGTAAATGCATTGCAAAAACACACCTGATTACATGCAACAAATATAACTAGAGACTACAGCGATTTATTTTATTTTATGCAGTAATCATTCAATGATTATAATAAAATGTTGGTTTCAAAGCATTCACTATCAGATCCAGTCAGCAGGGGGCGGTAGCAGCAAAGCAGTGACAAATGAACAAAAGCCTGTAGACACATTTCATTTTTCATGATGTCTTTTAAAAACATGCAAGGAGGAAATATTCATAATAAAGAAACAGAATTTGAGCATCAGGTCATGATAAACACTGTTACAATTGGTAGAAAAAAATAATAATTAAATCTATCTTTTCATGAAGTCCACTTCTCCTGGAACATTAGCCTCAGAAATGTTTCATTCATTTAATTCCAATCTTTTCAGTTCCATTCATTTTAATTTCCCTCCGCCACAGAAACACAAACCTATTTTCTCGTTGCACAAAGTCCAATTAACTCAGCTTGTATTAAATATTTGATTATGATCCAACTAAGTAACCTTTGCAACAGAAAAAATAAATACATGTAGTGTTGACAAGTAAAAGCAATTTAAATCAACAACAATGTCAGCTATGACTCATTTTTCAAATAAATATAAATGGAATGAGCTGTCGATGATATCGTTTGTTTTTTTGGAGTTTGTTAGTGTGACGAATATTTACGTTTTCACTGAATGATTGTGGATATTTTCCTGGTTTTCTGAGTCCCCTCCACAGAGAGGTTCACTGGGAGGTTCTTCTTCTTGTTCTTCGTCTGGTTCTTGTTCGTCTTAGTCTTTTTCTTCTTTGTGTTTTTCTTGTTCTTCTTCGTAATTTTCTTGTTCTTGTTCTTTGTCTTGTTCGTCATAGTCTTTTCCTTCTTTGTGTTTTTCTTGTTCTTCTTCTTCTTTGTAATTTTCTTGTTCTTGTTCTTCTTCTTCCTCTTCTTGATGTTTTTCTTTTTCTTGTTCTTCTTTTCTTCTTGGTGTTTTTCTTTCTCTTGTTCTTCTTCTTTGTCTTAGTCTTGTTCTTCTTCGCCTTCTTCTTGTTCTTCATCTTCTTTTTGTTCTTGTTCTTCTTCATCTTGTTCTTCTTCTTTTGTTCTTCTTCTTCTTCTTCTCCTAACCGTAACGTGACTTCGAAAAGTGAAAAGGAAACTTGTTTCGTTCTCTTCTCTCTGCTGTCTCATCGTTTGTGTTACTTTCAAAGTTTATCACTTGTTCTGCAGTTCTGACTCATTGTTTTCATCTGAAGTTCACAATTCCTGTAGTTTCCCTTGATTGTTATTTGACCAACATCAAAGCAAACCAGTATATGCACATCAGTGAAGATCAAACAGCAGAAAACTGTTCAATCATCTGTAGCTTTTCATGTTTCTTTCTTCTATCTTTTCTCCCAGAGAAAATTCCAAAGGTCAACCGGCTCCTGTGTACGAGTTGGTTTTAGAGGAAATGGTAGATTTTCTTTAAAGATTTTGTCATTAGGTGTGAAAACATGAGCGTGGGGTGGATTTACTTAGAAGCGTGCGTTTCTGTGGAAGCAGTAGTTGAGGTCAGCGGGTACGTTTACTGAAACCAGATCTTATGATAGACTCTGCTCGTCTCACGACAGTTCACTCACTGGGTTTGATCAACCACGCTTGCAGACTAAAAAGAGCTGAAATATGTGGACGGAACAGATGTGAAATGTGTGAGATGGGAACGATAAGGACACAACAAAGCTGAAGATTCACTTCAAGGAGCAGTTTTCCTCTTCTTTTCCCTTTGATCACAATTCCATAACAATAAGACCATAATGGAGGTAGATTTGCATCTTATTATTCAATAGAAAAATAAAGGCTGCTACATTAAAAAAAAAACAGCATATTTTCAATTAAAAAAACCTTCAATCAAATAAAAAGTGTTTGAATGCAAACAAATATTTTGAAACTCAAAAATTTGCAAAGGGGCACTTTTTTTTTCTTTGATTGAACATATTTTTGATAGAAACTTTTTTTTTTTTTTTTTTTTTGAAAAATAAATAAAAATGAAACGCAGTTTTTTGTATACAATCTAAAATAATGACATATTTTGACAAGCATTTTTCTGGTTAGGGTGACCATGCAGGGAATGGTTTGAGAGGTATTGGCCTTTGATAATATTACTACTTTGATGTTGATAACCATATACTGTATATCATGGCTTATGAAAATATAGTGTCACTGTAATACGAAATAAAAAAGCACGTGTGGACTGATGGCTGCGAGGGGACTGATGCAGGTAATATTTACTATATCAGCACATACTGTATCTATAGCTTATCAATGATAAAAAATCATGAAGGAGAATACGTCTAAACATTTAACAATTTCTAACAAATAAATGTTGAAGTTTGAAATTGCTGCTCGGAAGATTGTTTATGACTCCATCATAAACATTGGGTAGCTGGTCATGTGACTTGAACTCTGGAAGAGTTTCTTGCATTGCATTGTGGGATTTGGAGTCCCATAGAAGAAAGCAAAGCAGGCACCAAAGGCAAGGCAAATGTATTTGTATAAAGCATTTCATACACAAGGCAACTCAATGTGCTTTACATGATCAAAAAGTGCAACAGCTTAAAATCAATAAGAACATTAAAATCATCAGTAAAATCAATTAAAATCATCAACAATCACATTACATCATCGACATGACCAAAAATCTCCCTCTCGATCGTACAGAAAAAGAATTCCTTTAACTTTGATTTAAAAATGTTCAAATGTGATGCTGACATCGGTTTGTTTCACTTCTTTGCAGCATAACAATTAAAAGCAGCATCACCATGTTTACTGTGAACTCTGGGCTCCACTATTTGACCTGTGTCCATAGATCTGAGAGACCTGCTGGGTTCATACCTGACTAACATGTCACTGATGTATTCTGGACACATTTATGCACCAGCAGCAGAACTTTAAAGTCTATTCTGAGGCTGACTGAGAGTAAAGTCTTTAAAACTGGACTAATGTGTTCTGACCTCTTTGTTCTTGTTCAGACCTGAGCTGCAGCGTTCTGAACCAGCTGTAGATGTTTGATGCTCTTTTGGAAAGCGGAAATGTTTCTTTAAGAAGTGTTTATACTTGTTACTGTGATTCACCAGGTAAAGAAGACAGTGATTCATATTCTGGTGGAAAGCCACATAATAAACATTATTTTGGCATAACGTTAAATCAATGAAAACTCCAGAAATGTGTTGGGAAGAGTTTCTAGGGTTACTCTGGCATCAGTAGTGGATGAGAACAACTTTAAGATGAAACACAGGTACAGTTTAAAAAACGTTATTTATCATTTCCAGCAGTTTTAAGTCATTTTTGGACAGGAATTCACCAACTGTATCTGAAAATACATCCTGATTTCACAAAGGGTGGTGGATCTGTCACCTTAAGACACTGTTTTGTGCACGCCAACACAATTTCCTCATTTTTTCGCTCTTCTCGGAACAAAAATATGCTTCAGATGGATAACACTCGGTTAGACTGTTACTCAAGTACACCAGTTGGAAATTCATCCCAAGCCACACGCAAACATTTTGTTCCCAGTGATTAGAAAAATATGAGGAAATCGTGTTTGCACGCACAGATCAATCATTTCATTTATTTATGTCACAGTTTCACGATCCCTCATGAGACTAGGCTGGAAAACGATGGACAAGGATATAAAAACAGAATAAAAATAGAAACCTTTTTTGTCATTCTCAGCATGTAAAAACATACCTTTTTGCAATAAAAACTACAATATAGAAATAAAAAAGGTGTAAAAGAGTGATACAGTAACAGTTACAGAGTATCAATGGGAAAGTAATTGGAATAAAACAGTAGCTGGTATTTTGCACCTATACAAGTTGAATGCAACACTCCAATAACCAAGAAAGAAGAAGTTATAAAGTAAAACATGATAAAAAAAAAATGAGGGTTAATCTAGGACGATCTTTTTAAGAGTTGGACTGCCTCTAAATTAGCCAGTTTGCTACTTAATATTTGCCTAAATTGAAAAAAAGTTACATTCATTTGAGTCTATATACATTGACCCTCGGAGACAGTATGTGTGTGTGTGTGTGTGTGTGTGTGTGTGTGTGTGTGTGTGTGTGTGTGTGTGTGTGTGTGTGTGTGTGTGTGTGTGTGTGTGTGTGTGTGTGTGTGTAAAGCTTCAGTAATAGACATAAAGATGAATAAAATCTAAATATTACTGCTGCTTTTTTCTTATTACACCTTCAAGAATACGTTTTAAGATACTCTAAACGTATGTTGTTATTGTTTTAATCAGCCGACAGAAATGTTAAATCTTTTTAAATGTATAATGTTTTTATGGCTGATTTTAAATGATTTTATTACTGATTCTAATGAGTTTTTAACTGTCAAATGTTTTCTGTTCCGTTTTTTTTTAATCATGTAAATCACGTTGAATGGCCTCGTGTATGAGATGAGCTACACAAATACATTTGCCTTGCCTTGCCATATATCTAAATGGTTTAACTGTTGTGCAATTGTCAGTAAGTAGTACTGTACATTCATTCATTCAATTGTTGTCTGAACGGCTTGTTCCAGGTCACGGAGACATAAAAATAACTGAAACAGACCAACTGGTTTTAAACATAACACAAACATTGTTTGTCATCGTTTATACCATTTGTTCTTCCACGTGTGTGTGTGTGTGTGTGTGTGTGTGTGTACAGTGTGTACTGTGTGTTTAGGGCACTCCCAGTTCTGAACACTGACACACTGCCTTAGTGCAGGAGGATCCGTCCATCTTGTTCTTTCTCTCTCTGTGTGTGTGCGTGTGTGTGTGTGTGTGTGCGTGTGAATTCACCAAAATAATGACCTTGTTTTATTATTTTCGATGCAACGCTGGCCTCGAACGTCATTTAAACATTAATAATAATAATAATAATAATAATAATAATAATAATAATAATAATAATAATAATAATAATAATAGCTTGGATTTATTTCACTTTTTTTCGAGGAGACTCACAGCTTGTACAGAAACCATTATTCAATCACACCACTCACACCAGTGGTGGTAAGCTACAGTGTAGCCACAGCTGCCATTTCACGCCTACGGCCCCTCTGACCACCACCAATATTCATACCCATTCATACAAGGCAATGTGGGTAAAGTGCCTTGCCCAAGGACACAACGACAAAGACTTGAATCGAGTGGGATTTGAACCCCCAACCCATTGGTTATTGAACGACCCACTCAACCACTGAGCCCTGGGATTATTAAAGTATTTATTTATAGTATTAAGTCTTATATTTACAGTATTTAGTATTCTAATTAGTATGACCTAGTGGTCAACAGGTTTCATTGCAGTTTTCCCAAATTCATTAAATTTTTTATTTTATTTATTTTTTTTCGTGAAATAGTTTTCTGCTACTTTGATTCTAACATATTACTGTTTGTTTTATGTCACAGACGTTAGTTCTACCTCAGTGAGTAGTATATGTTTTCAGTGAAATGGTCTTAAACTTTTGAGACTTTAGGTTGGTTCTTCTTTTTTTGCGCAATTCTTCTTCACGTCCAGTAGTTCATGTATGGTACTGCAGCAAAAATGAAGGAGAAAGCCTGATTTTATCATTAATTTACAACATTAAATGACGCGTCAACGCAAATTTCTGTCATCAACAATATCAATTATGTTACTAATCATTTTTGCATTACTGTATATGTTACACACATTATTATTTCTACTTTTTCCTCAAACTCCGCCAATGATTTAGTCTTATTTGTGAAATAAAATATGTTGTTACATCCAATAGTTCTGGTTTCATCACTGATAGTTACTAGTTAATAGATTTTTGGTCATGTTGTTGATCTAATGTGTTTGTTGATGATTTTAAATGTTCTTATTGATTTTAAGCCGTTGAATGTTTTCTGTTGCACTTTTTGATCATGTAAAGTAAACTGAGTGGCCTTGCGTATGAAATGTACTATACAAATACATTTGCCTTGCCTAGAGTTTCAACATGGTGAAGTGGTTTGAACTTTGACCTCACAGCAGGAAAATCCTGAGTTGGACTTTTGGCATTGATATGTGAAGATTGCATGTTCTCCATGCTTTTCCATGTGTTGACTTTGGTTTCCATCTACTAAAACTTGAGGAATGAACCCATAACCAGAGGCAGGATGTAGATTCCAATTGAGTGAACATGACAACATTTACAACAGAGTTGAGCAATGACACACACACGCACACGCACACACACACACACACACACACACACACACACACACACACACACACACACACACACACACACACACACACACACGTGATAAAATGTATTTGTTTAAACAATCTCCTTTTATCAGTACAGTGTGATCCACAACCACATTACCTTTAATGGTCAGCCTGACAAACATGTTTTAAATACTGACGTACTGAGTATTTATTTCAGTATAATCTCTAAAAACAAGGATTTAATTTTATTACCATACTTTTATTATCTTATCTGAAGAGTGTTGTACCAAGGCACCAAATATCCTTTTTGCCAGATATTGCCACTAATCTGGATAAGTGATCAGTGATCATTCACAGTTTAAACACATTAATAATGATACAGTAGGTCCAAATTTGAATAACTGCGATTAAATGCGTAATCCAGATTTGGTCTGGATTAAACTCTGTGCTGTAACTGAGAAAACAACCCAACATAACTGAGTCAAATTTAATAAAAATTAGTCAAATATGAACCTAGATAAGAATTTTTTTTTTAATTTTCACCAATGATGAGAGATAGGGACTTCTGTGGTTCACACTCCAACAAAGTAACCAACTGTTGCTGACTATTGTTCTCTGTTTGACTAACATCACTTGATCAAGCCTTTTCTAACACTCCACACTACAAAATAAGTCATAAAAGTATGTATGATTCGTGCTCATATCGTATCGGATCAATATCGGTATTGGCCGATTCAAAAGGCTGCAATATCGGTAGCGTATCGGAAGTGAAAAAGTTGTATCAGGACATCCCTAGTAGCAGACAGCATGTGTGACGAGGAAAATCATGTCAGCTTCTTCCAACGAGTGGTCCATGAATGCAGCGCAGGTTCTGGTGATAATGGAAATAAAGAAGAGCTGAGCTCAGGGGTGAAGGTTAAACACAACCTGCTCTACTGCATATAATAAATGTGTAAAAGGCAATAATCACTGGGTTTAATCCGCACTCTGCTGGCATGAGTGACAATTATATATAATGCTTTACAAAGTTATATTTATCAGTCTTAGATGTTGCTCCAAAGGATCATCTCTAAAATCTCATTAAAAAGCCTTCATGGTTTAAACTGAAGCCAATTCCTTTTGGCAAAAGGAGAGCGTTGAGGTTTAGGTGAAGAGCCTTTGATATCTGAGCTTTAGACACCCACACTGTGTGAGATCATCACACATTCACCGCAAAGTCCTCCTGAGCCAAATGTCAGACCTCCAAAAACCTCAGGTTGGAGGGTGAAGGTCTGAGTTTCACACCTGAGAGTCCCAGACACCGTCTGAAGGCTGAATGCTGACTGCCACCTGCACCTGAAGCCTCACAACTTCCTGTTTCTTGGCACAAAACTGTTTATGTCTGAGCTGCTGCCGGCCAACGGCAGCAAAACATGTTTTTCCTCCAGGATCTGAAAAACGGACAGACTGACTGTAAGTTTTTCCCACAATCAACCTGAAGCTGTTATTAGAGCGTGGACACTGGACTCACACACAAACTTAAAGTAATCATTTATACGAGGGCAGGAATTAAAAAAAAACAACGATCCATCAGATTCTAGTTTGTTTATTAATTCATTGGATCCCCATTAGCTTACACATTTTCATTAACCAACAAATACATTAAAACTAATGATATATACAGGCACATTAAGATGGGTAAAAACGTGATTTTAAAACATTTTTAAATATGCGTAAAGTTGAAATTTCATGACTGAGAGGGAGATTTTTAATCATGCTATTGTTGATTTAATGTTTCTACTGCTGAAATTAATGTTCTTATTGATTTTTAAGCTGTTTCTGTTGCACTTTTTCATCGTGTAAAGCACATTGAAGTGATTTGTGTGTATGAAATGTGCCATACAAAGAAATGTGCCTTGCCTTTCAGGTCCCTAGGAAATTAATTTCATAAGTGAACAGCTCTAAAAAAGACAGACATGTGGAAATAGATGGTATTAGGACGATTAAAGACGGCTACATGTATTTGATCTTTTCTTGAATTAATCTTGGTTGGCCATTTAAAATAATCTTCTTTATAAATATTAGTAAATTACAATACATGATCAGGTCCAGTGCATATCAGTTATCATGGGAATAAAAGTGGCGTATATCTGATTATGTTAGTTGCCGTTTTCTATATGGGGGACCATGATAGATGCTGATCCACTGTTATGGTTTATTTGAACTTCACTTCAGCTAGAAAACAGACTTCAGGAGTTGAGCTGGTTTTTAGAAAAGATATAATATGACGTCGTTGTCAGCCGGTGGGAGGGTGGTTAGTGAAGAAGGCTAAACCAAAACGTGTGTGGTTGAAATTCTCCAGAATAGGAAACCCGAGAGTGACAGAGAGAAGACATCCGTGTGAAACCTGTAACCATGAATGAAACACTGTGGAGGTACGACTAACTCAGTGATGCATTCCTCAGGTTTGTGGTCAGGGGCTGATACAGCCAAAAGTATTGGGACAGGTGGTTTTACAGGCCCATATTTGGGTGAAGTCATTTCAAATTTGATAGAAAAGTGTCCTTTCATGTCATTTCAACACATTCTCAGGACATCCCTCACACTTAGGTCTAAAACAATATTCAGAATTTTTTTTTTTTACCAATTGTTCCGTGATTCGGAGAGAATATAGAACATGAGAAGTTTTTATCACAACAAATCTTATGTTTTCAAAAATAAATGTTTTTCTGATTTATTGTATTTTTATGTTACTAGTGAAAAACTAATAAACAACAAAAATTACAGTCATGTAAAAAATTTTCAATATTGATGAGTGGTGAAATAACCCAAATTTTGGCATGAAGTTGCATGAAGAAAAATTGTTTTATATCCCAAGAAAGAGTCATCTATGAATTAAAACAGAATTTTAATGTAAGGTTTTTTTCCTACATTCCCACATGCAGTTATATGCATATATGTGACCAGTCTATGTACAGTACATAGCTCAAAGCTGATCAAATAACAGGGAGCTGAGACATATGTTAAGTTGTTTACTGAAGGCTCAAACATGTTCCAGACCCAAACCCAGACAAACATTTTTCCAATTTTGAGGGTCTGGCATGTCCGCCAGATAGAATGTATAGCAGATATTTTTGTATATTCTGAGAGAGTAGGTGGAACTGTGTTACTATACCAAACTTCATCTTCCTATGTGGTGTAGTTCCTGAGATATTGGAAGCTGAAAATGGAAGAAAAATAAGGACGCACAACAACACATACCCCACTCACTAAATTGGCCATATCTCAAAAACTATTCATTAGTTCAAACCAAAAATGTACAGTGACTATTGAATAATAATAAAACAATTTGTAAAGAAAATAAAATTTTTTGAGACCAAAGTAAGTGGGCCAAACAAAGATCTTAGTTTTTCATGTTTTTGTTACATAATGAAAAACGAATGAACGAATGATACACGGATTCTGTAACTGAAATCGTACAGTGTTGATATGATTTTTAGCAGTAAAATTCGGTCATTGCTATAGGAGTTGTTCACAAATGTCCATACAATGCTGACTTACTGTGGCAGATAGTGGCAGATTTCAGTAGGAAAAACAGTGTTTTTGATTTTTAAAATGATCTGTCTGGAAAACACTTTTTTTTTTCTTCTTCATTTTCTCATCTTTTTCCGTTGTTAAAATGCCCACTTTGCAATCTCTGACTGCACATCACTGCACAAACCTGAAAGTTCACTGTCACGCCTCATAAACGATGTTTAGGTCACATTAATGAATGAATGCTCTTTATTAAAGCATTACAGAAGATCCACATTCTGGGCTCGACAAATCTCTTTCTCAGATATTGGCAGTTACCTGGATCATTGATCCTGATCATAATACCATGATCATTCATATCTTAAAGGCTTGAAAGAAATTTATATCCCCATTAATAACCATACAGTAAGTCCAAATGTATGGGTGCCCCCATCATTTAAAAAAATTGCGATGAATTGTGCAATCTGGATCTGATCCAGAGGTGAAGTAATCAAGGAACCAACGCAACATAACTGAGTCAAATTTGATAAAAGATCTGTTAATTACAAACCGAGATATGAACGTTGGAAATTTTACCAATGACAGAAAATAGATTTTTTTTTAAAAACAGAGTTATTTTTGTCTTTTTGAAGACAGCAGATGCCTCTGAAGAAGACTCGCAGTTGACAGTCAAAAAATTGTCAGGAAATCAATGTAAATATTCTGAAAAACAGCATATGATCCTAAATCAGTATATATATATATATATATATATATATATATATATATATATATATATATATATATATATACAGTATATATTAATGCGTATCCCTTCCAAAATGTATTGGAAACTTTCATAGGAAAAGCTCTATCTTTGGTTTGTGGAGATAATAAAGTTTTGTAAAACAGATGTTTATTTTGGTTTGCGCTGTTTTCAGGACTGAATCATAACATAACATAGAGCGGACATGGGCTCGTCTGTCAACGGTCGCATTTACAGACATTGTAGTCACTGTTAGCTTACCAATAAACGGAAAGAGATTCGTCACCTTTATAATAAGTGCTGACTCGGCCACTGGGAGTGAGGCCCAAGGCCAAGACAGGATGACTTGATAATAATGTATAATGTTTTTCTGCAGTCAGTGTCTTCTCCTCGTCCTTCTCTCTCTGCTCTGTTTCAGGTGTCGTGAAGCTGATGATGGCAGTTCCTGATCTGTGGTTCACGACTCAACTAGTCTGAGACACTCTGATGTTCTATCTCTCTATCCTGTTCTGTTGGTCCTTCTGTCCACTAACCCCAACCAGTCTACGCAGATGGCTGCCACCTCTGAACCTGGTTCTAACAGATTTCTTCCTGTTTAAAGGGAGTTGTTTCTTCCTACTGTCGCTAAACGCTTGTTCATGTTGATCTTTTTTTTTTTTCCTCATTAAGAATTTTATATTTTGATAAGCGCATTGAGATTTGTTGTAAATTGTGCTATACAAATAAAGTAGAATTTAATTTCATTAAATTTTCTCTTTAAATTAAACTGGCTGATATTTTCCTTTTTCCTACGGAATGTTTCCCTAAAAAAGGGAGAACATACTGTAAATCCAGCAGCTGCGTGGTGAACAGATGTGGACAGGAGGAGGAGGCGGTTGGTGTGTGTGGGACAGCAAACAAGTGAGGCCGAGGGGTGACTGGTCAGAGTCCGACTCCTTCATTCTTCTTTCCTGGCCTGGACCCATGTCCCCCCTTGGCTCCCTGATGGATGCTGACAGCAGCGTCTGTCCTCCGTTCCCCACCGCCTCCCCCCGAGCCCTGCCCTCTCATCACGCGTCCTCCCTTCAGTGTTTCCCGGTCTTTGCTCATGTTCAGCTCTGACCTTTGTTGGCCTCACTTTGGGAAGTTGTCGTCCAGTGGCTTGGCTCAGAGCTCCATCTGTGTCTGGCTGTCAAAAGTACATCTGGGATGTGATTTCCTGCCCAGTCATGACCACTAATCCCTGGTGTTCACGTCTCTTTCCCAGCACTGCAGGCGAGTTAGTGCAGTTTCACTTTATCGTAGACAAAACTTTTTTAGTGCTGTCAAGAGATTAATAAAAAATGAGTGATTCATTAATTATACTCTGTAATTACTTACCTACGATGGCTGTATAAGCTCACAACACAACACAAAAGCAATCTGGTAAAAATCCATGAAGAAGAGTGACAGTAGGATCAGACCAGTGAGAGGATTGGGCACTGACACCAACGTTAACATCACACTTTTAAATTAGTTACATTATTGTAGAAGATCAAAGTGGCTTTATAAAGTCATTTATTATTTTTAACAGACTTGAACAGATTTAGGCATAAACATTTACATTTCTCTGTAATTGAGACTAGTCCCAAAGGCTGCTGCCACCTTTTAGTTTAGACCAGCGATTCTCAACTGGTGGGTCGGGACCCAAAAGTGGGTCGTGGACCTGTACTGGGTGGATCGCGGACAGCTGGTCAAAATTAAATAAATGCTTAATGTCTCTCATGTTGTATTTTATTTTGAAAGAAACTTTTCTTTTGATAGGCATGCTGTGAAATCCATGTTACACATGAAAATATGTAGATTTATGTTGGACAAAATATTATATATGTGTTTTCAACAGCTATTTTTGAAAGACAACATTTTGTTGGTTGAATTCTAAAAAAAAAAAGAAAAAAAAAGTGGGTCGCGATTTAATGTCCATGGCAAAATGTGGGTCCCAGGGTGGGACCAGTTGAGAACCACTGGTTTAGACCATCAGGGGTTAATATCCATGTGTATTTTTGTCAGTCTCCAAATAATAGAAAATACAAATGAAACAAAACATCAGGTCCATATGTAGTGCTATAAGTTAGCACATCATAAACAGTAAGAACACTTTTCTGAACAATACAATTATTTAACACTAAACTAAGCTTTTTCTCTCCTTCAGATAATAATATTTATCCAGTGACTTTGTTCATTTGTTAGTTATTATTGTTGACTCTGAACCCTGTCATTTTGTCAGACATAAGGGGGGGACTGGGATTCAAAAGTAAGAAAAAGGAGGTACTTGATCCCAAAAAGTTGGAGAACCACTGGCTTAACACGTCACATGATGATTGCCATGAATCAGCAACGTTCCTTTTGCAGGGGCGTGGCTTCACCTATTGCAAACACACGTAGGTAAAACACACACACACGTACACACGCGTTCACGCCTGCATGCACTGATTTCCTGTTTCTTCTTGAGAAACATACGGTAAATCCCATCAAAGGCCAAACTTGTTGAACTGGATCGGGTCTGGCAGGTGATCGGCACGCCGGGACAAAACTGGGACGCTCCCGTAAACAAACAGACTGTCACGGGTCAGTAATGATGAAGTAAACTTTACTAAACAGCACGGGGAGGGGGGTTAGTGGAGACGCCGTCTTCGGGTAAAGGCACATGTTTTATTCATGTTGTCGGCTGAGACATCGGTGAAGTCACAGGAGTGTAAGTAACACTGTGTGTCAGACAAATCAACAGCAATGATGACCTCGTTTTACTGCACAACATGTCCACACACACACACACACACACACATCCATTCTTCTCCTTTTCCATCAGATTTGTACTAGTCATTCTTCAATCATCAGACTGGATTCATACTTCAAATCACTGTTCATTTTATCAACTAACACTCAAACAAAAACTTTTTGTCGACGATATTGTCATATATTGCACACTGATCCTAGAGCAGTCTGTTGTGAAGGAAGCGGAGAACCTCAATCGAGCTTGTAGCTCTACAAGTATCAGGGTTATTGATTATGTTAATAAATCTGTGTGACGTGATGAAATAAATAAATTAACTGATGTCCAGGCCATTGAAAACACCAGCATTAAAAGTTCTACGCTGACAATTCCTTATTCCACAACACATTTTGGCACGAACTTCAATTTAATCAGTATTAACCAGGGAAATGAAATCAAAATCTCTATGTTTTTATCAACTAATGAAAGCCAATCTGCATTACAACCGTCTTCAATGCCTTCGTTGATTTTCTTTTTAATCAATTAATGAGCGTAACTCAAATTTAAACTCTCTGGAGCGTTTGGAAGTCATTTGTTCAAAGACAGAAAATAAACAACAACTTGGGAAGAACATGATTGTGTTGCACTTTTTCTAACAGGCCTTTTTCTATTATTATTATTATTATTGTTATTATAAAAGAGTAATATATGTCCCATTCTTATTTTAAATGCCGCACAGTGAAAGGTATGATTACAATGGAGTTTTTACTACCATTCCAAACGGGTCATTCCACGTCTACACTCTCTTGAGGTGGTTTACGACAGCCTGTGCTGATTGGTCCTTTGATGCCCCTATAGGACACATCATTGCATGATGTATGAACAGCCGTCCTGGCTTGTACCCTCAGCCAGAAGACAATATCGCTGGCTACAGCTCATTTTTAAATGCATTTACTGTCATTATCCAAATTACTTATCGCAATATTTAGTGTTTTAAAATCTAGCCTTTGTCACAACGAACAGATCTTTTTTATTGTCCCTAGAGTTAATAGAGAACTTGGGAAATATGCTTTCTGTGTTAGGGCCCCTCATGACTGGAACAACCTTCCAGCATCCATTCGCTCCCTTACGTCTTGTCCTCCGTTCTGCTGCTAACACATCTTCAGAATACTTGTCTTTGTTTCTAACCTTTCGTACTTAGCATCAATATATGTTATGTATGTGTGTATATACAGTATGTATATAGAGGTGTAAACTGTCAGTTTTATTTGTGATGTAGTGTTACACTATGAAATGTATTGTTGTTATATGCAACATCTCACACCACGTACCAACTCTTAAAACGCTTGACATGCTGAGCCCAAGATTAAAAAATGGACTTAAACAGGGCATAAAACGTGTCTAAAATGTATCCAAACCTGACTAAATAATGTTTAAATAAGTGGAAACCATGTCTAATGATAACTTCAATTCCTTACTTTAGTATAATTAAAATATCGCATATTACAATAGAACCAAAAACATCTGAAGAATGATGATGACGATGATGATACAGTACATGTTTACTCTCAAAGAATATATTCAAAAAAGAAAGTAAAACTTTTCCCATGAACTGTTTTGTATTACAAACATTTTTGAGGGATGAATAAATCCCTCGGAGCTCGTCGAGTTTGCTTAGGACTGCATACAGATGTTCCAGCTGAGAGCTGAGGCTCGTTTGTCTGAAACCACAGACAACCACATAGCAATAAACTCTCTCTGCGCCACACACACACACAAAAAGTGCAAACAAACGCCTACACTTGTTGCCATTCATTGAGGGATAACTGCAGCAATGGCCGTTCCAACTGTCAAAACACAGACAGGATGAAACAGACAGACAGACAGACAGACAGATCAGAGCAGACAGAAACACAGACGGGCGGTCAGCACTGCCGCATCATGGCTGGAGGCGGTCCGGATCTTTCCCCAAGGATGTGAAGAGCATTGGAGTAAATGGACTGAAAAGGGGGCGGTCACTTTAATGCGTTAATTGCGATTAATTAATTACAGGAATAAATAACGCACTAAAAAAAAAAAAAAACGTTAATCGCTCCATTTTTTTTGCACTCCAAACAGCACGGAACTTTTCTCATTTCAAAAGTTACCGGTATACCCATAACACTGATGCACAGATTACAATACAAGAAGCTACCACTTGTAACGTGTGGTGGCGTTGGCGATGATGTATCTTGCCGTGGACGTGTGCTGCTGGATAGCGAAATGAGCAAGACTTATAGATTTCAACACAGTCTTATTTATTCTATAATAGAAATATCCCAGCTTCACCACTCGTAACAATTGGATAACACATCGGTGCGAGTACATGCGGCCGATGTCCACGACATTAAAGTAAAAGAGGAAGTAAAACCGAAGAAGAGTGACCTATTAACCATACCAAAATAAAGGAGGCACCACCTTGCAGCGTTATACACTCAAACGTGACTGTTATACACTGCAATGCTAAACATGTAGCAGCTAGCACGGACAGCTAGCGCGAACACTCGGACAGTGTTAGCTGCAACATGCTGCAAGCACGCCGTGTCTCCAATCCACACTGGACAAGAGGACTGGGTTCAGAGCCAAAAAGAATAAGTCCATGAACAACAAATGAACAAAGTCAGTGGATAAATATTATCATGTGAAGGAGAGAAAAAGTTTGGTGTTCAGTAAATGTTTCGCTCAGAAAAGTGTTCTTACTGTTTATGATGTGCTAACTTTATAGCACTACATATGGACCTGATGTTTATTTTCATTTATATTTTCTATTATTTAGATATTGACAAACGTACACATCAGTAATTACTCTAATGGTCTAAACTGAAGGTGTCAGCAGCCCTTGGGACTAGTTTCACATACAGTGGAATGTACAGTAAATGGCTACAAGTCTGTTAAAAACAATAAATGGCTTTATAAAGCCACTTTGTTATATTTCAATCTTTTGATCTGCTACAAAAAAATTGTGATTAATTTAATTGAAAATACCTCAAGTTGAGGGCTTTTATCAGCAATTTTTAGGTGAAATTAAAAAACAGATTATTTTATTTTGGCAGTCTTCAGAAAAAGAAAAAAACAGAACAAACAACACTCAATTGTGTAATTCTTCAGCCGAAAGTGTGCAGGTTGAAGCAAAGCTTATACAGTACATACCTACCCCATCACAACAAAACAAAACAAGGTTTTCTACATAATATCACAATTTTTTTTAACTTATATAACTATTAAATTACATTAATTAATTACAAAGCATAATTACTTCATCACACAGTTTTTTAATCTCTTGACAGCACTACTAAAAACCATATTCTGAATGATTTAAACAGGTTCAGAGGATCAATAAAAAGAAACAGACGCACAGACTGACAAACAAGTGTGACAGACAGACAGACAGACAGGTAGACCAACAAAAAAGGCTCAAATGAACAGATTGACCTGAAAATAACTTTGTGTTTCCCTCAGATTTCTCTACAACTCTGTGTAGGAGAGGTTCTTTGCCTCAGGCCAACTTGAAGCTGGGAGGGCACGTCAACAACTTCCAAAGCCTCTATTTTCCCTCTGTGTCATTGTCTTGTCTTGCCGTCGGTTAAATGTGCTGCTCTGGAGCTTTGAGAGGTGATCTCATCCTCATCCTCAGTCCTCCGCTCCTGCTCCCAAAACAACATTGTATTTATCTGACCAAAATAGACACTCAGAGCTGGAAAAACCCAAGACAAACCGAAATAGGCCGGAGAGTTTCCACGGAAGCCAGTCTGAACCGGAGACTCAGGGTTTGACTGACAACAGCCACAGAACGAGACTCTTCATTTACGATTTTAAAGTGATGGTTGGAAACGACGGAATAAAAACCTCCAATTACGAGTCCGTTTTTCAGAAGCGCAACAGCTGTGCAGAGCAACGCACTGCGAACAACACAGCAATTAGGGACAGTAAAAACTGTGGTTAACAAAGGACTGAAGCACTCGATTCACACTTGTCTGGTGATCTATGAGCGTAAGTAATGGAGCTGCATCACTACTGGCTCACAGTGCAGGGTTTGCATGTTTTCCTGGACATGCATGTACTTCGCCTGGGTTTTGGCATTGCCTGTGTGTGTGTGGTGTGTGTGTGTGTGTAGCCCAGTGTCACGCATGCCAACACAATTTCCTCATATTTTTTGTGCCGCATGGAACAAATTTCAAACCATTTGAAGCCTATTTCCAATGTTTTCATGAAATCCTTCATCTTGTTCTTTTCTCTATTGCTGAATATACAAAGGGAAATTAAAAAATAAATAAATGCACAACAGAACACCATCCACCCCTCAGGAGTGTATATGTGTCGGTATCCACCAAGCAGGTTGTGTTCCAAATTTAACTAATTACTACTTTCAACCTTTTAAATAGGACATTAATGGGCGCCAAACTCTTTTAAACTCTCCAAGCTTGTCTTTAAGAACAATTCTTATTCTTTCTAGGTGCAGAGTGCTTGTCAGCTCGGTTAGCCACAGTTTTACTGTTGGTACTTCCTTCTTTTTCCATTACAGGAAAATGAGCTTTCTAGCTGTAAGGAGCCCAAAAGGTAGTAAATGTTTGTGAGCCACGCTCAACTCCTTATAGGATAGGCAATATCTGATATTCCCAAAATAATTCATATTAGATCAGGGTGTATGTTTTCACCTATTACAGTGTTTCCCAAACTTTTTTGTTCCATGTATCGTTTTGCCTTTATTTGTTCTCTCAAGTACCCCTTAGCTCATGTTATACATTATTTAATTATGTCTGCAGGCTCGTCTAAGCTTTTTCCTGTGTCTCGTTCAACATTAACCTTGAATTAAGGCCTTTTTATTCGTTTATTTCTCAAATTTTGCTCGTTTTGGAATTTGAACTTCACCTTGTGCATGTAAAAGAAAAAAAAAACAAAAAACATTTGATTATGTTAAAGAAAAAACTAACAAATGTTTCTATGTGCCTGAGAGGTGTTCAAGTACCCCTAGGGGTACACATACCCCAGTTTGGGAACCACTGCCCTATTATATTTGAAAGTTTATCCAAATGTCCCTCTCCAGAAGTTCTGCAGATGAAGATGTGTTGCTTCCAGGGAACCACATTCAGTGACGTGCCGTGACCACTAGGGTTGGGTAGGCATGTTGCAAATCGAGACGACCAATGACAATTTCATATGTTTCTGCTGTCAAGTGTTAATTCAATTCAAATCAATTTTATTTGTATAAAGCAATTTACAACAAAGTCATCTCAATTTTCTTTTCAAAATATAAAATTCATAATAGAAAATAGAAATAAATGGACTTGTTTTTTTGAAACCTGAATTGCTCCCAGTGACTTTGTCCTAAGTTTGCCATGACACAACCTTTTGCCTTGTAACAGAAAGAAAAAACCCAACAAGATCCACATGAACAAGCATTTAGCCGTCTAACAAAATCAACATCGTAAACACCATTAAAGAAACATGAACAATTATTTAATATAGCCTCCATACTCTCCCAACAAGATTTATCTCATGACATGGCAGCACATCTGTTGTTTGTGTTGGAAACACAGAAACACGGAGAAAAAGACAACAACAACAACAACTCAGAACAGCCTCAGTGAGGAGCATCCACAAAGTCAATCCTTCCTGTTGTTCCATTCACTATGGAAAGTATGAAACATTTTCTGACCTTACCTTTGCTGAACGTCTGGTAGCTCAGGTGTTGGTCTCCCATCTTTTTAAAATTTAGAATCAGTTTATTGATCCAGATCTCCTCCAAAATGTAACGTCCTAAGGTCTTTCTTTGGATAAAATGTTGTCAAAATCTATTTACCATTTTTGACATAATCCTAACAAATAAACACACGCTGGTGTAAATATGAGCTACTTGGTGGAGGTAATTTCTTTGTTCACAACATAAACATACGACATATAGATAAACTCATACAAGTGTTGTGAAATCTCTAGAATGGAAAATAAAAGTGTTCAAAACAACAAACACATGATCTCACTTCTATTTTTAGGTGAGTGAGCACATTTAAACCTGTACTTTACACACACAATGATATCATTTGTGGTTGTCATGGATATGCCAAAACAACTCAAGAGGTTTAAACAAAGAGCTTTCTTAAAGAAACAAAACTACACAAATGTCTGGATCTACTGTTTTCACTTATGTGTACTCTTTTCCAACCTCGTCAGCTAAAATAATCAGTCAAACTTTAAATCCAAAGTGGATTTTTTTATTGTCTTGGTGTCATTTTCGGGGGTTTAAACTGACGTTTTGATTCCAAAGACTTTGAGCTCACTTTCTCCAGACAGCAGTGAAGTAATTTGGGTTATCTGTGCTGAGACATGCAAACAGACACACACACGCAGACAGGAAAACATTCATTCATGTCTGACCCTGACTCCACCAAACGAAGGAGGAAAGGGAGGAAAAAAAAAAGTTTACCAAAGAATTAAAAACACATTTCATTTCCCGTCAGGCTGAGAGAAGGAGCAGTGAGTCACTGGAGTCCCATTGAACGTCTCCACAGAGGTTTTCAACCGCTGAACATGATCCTCTCCTTCTACAGCCCAGTTCAACCAGAGGACACACAGGTACGACAGGAGCTGATAGAATAGATGAAACCTAGGCTCTAAATCTGGGTTTCTCAAAGGGGGGTGCGTGTACCCCTAGGGGTATGCAATGGCACTACAGGGGGTACTTGAGAGAGAGAGAGTGAGAAAGAGAAAGAGGAAAATAAACAAATTAATGCATTTAAAATATGATGTTATGATGTTTATTTTTAGTTAAAAATGATAATCATACTAAATGTTACCAGCAACTCACAAAACGACAACAAAAACACACAAAATGAGAGAAAAATACACAATATCACGACAAAACACACAAAAATAACAGCAAGACATACAAAAGCGACAACAAAAACAGACTAAATGAGAGAAAAATATACAATATCACGACAAAATACACAAAAATAACAGCAAGACATACAAAAACGACAACAAAAACACACTAAATGAGAGAAAAATACATATCACGACGAAACACACAAAAATAACAGCAAGACATACAAAAATGACAACAAAAACACACTAAATGAGAGAAAAATACACAATATCACGACAAAACACACAAAAATAACAGCAAGACATACAAAAACGACAACAAAAACACACTAAATGAGAGAAAAATACATAATATCACGACGAAACACACAAAAATAACAGCAAGACATACAAAAATGACAACAAAAACACACTAAATGAGAGAAAAATACACAATATCACGACAAAACACACAAAAATAGCAGCAAGACATACAAAAACAACAACAAAAACACAAAATGAGAGAAAAATACACAATATCACGACAAAATACACAAAAATAACAGCAAGACATACAAAAACGACAACAAAAACACACTAAATGAGAGAAAAATACACAATATCACGACGAAACACACAAAAATAACAGCAAGACATACAAAAATGACAACAAAAACACACAAAATAAGAGAAAAATATGCTGAATAATGAAAAGAACAGACAACAAAATACACAAAATGACATCAAAAACATACAAAATGATGATAGAAATGATCTTGATTAGAACATAAACTGAAAATACAAGGAATAATCTTGGTCCCACATCAGGAGGGAGATGACAGTACATGATAAAAACTATAGAAATAAATCTAATCAGGAAAAAATGAGATTATTTCAAATGTGTGCTAACACTCTTTATTTCATCCTTGAGCTTTATAGATGTTTTTTCACATAATTCTGAGCAAAATGCTGTAGTTGGTACTTCCATTCAAAAGTAAGAGAAAGGAACATTTGAGAACCACTGCTCTAAATGACACAAATGAACGTGTTTTTAATGAGTCTGAAAGCTTGTGAGTGTTAAACTTTAACATTAAAACCCTTAATTATAGACATGATCCAGTGAGCAAGCCACAAATGAATCCACAGCAACGTGTTTGTAACCGCGGTGTTTTTCCTACAATGATGCCAGGAAAACTGTTTTACGAGTCAAATTGTGAAACCTGGCAGCTGAAAAAATAAAATAAAACCCAACAACTTTCTTTGCGTTTCTTTGACTCTTTCTGCTTCCTCCCTCAGTCCAGACAGAAGCCCCTGAGGACCCACACACGCCCCAGGATGATGATGGTTTTCCTCATTGGTTCACAGACAGAATCCTGAGTCACCACAATCAATGACTCGCTAACAGAGGGTAAGCGGTAGGGTTCCCGTTCAGCTCTATACGAACGCACCATGCAAACCAGGTACCAGCCAACCCAACTCAGCGAGCTGAGGCCAGCCAGCAAGCAGCAGCCAGCAGCGAGCAGCGAACCAGCAGCCAGCCAGCCAACGAGCAGCGAGCAGCCGCCAGCAAGACAGGAGCAGCCAGCAGACAACCATAGCCAGCCAGCAGCGAGCCAGCCAACCAAGCAGCCAGCAAGCCCCGCCACCAAGGAGCAGCCACCAGCGAGCCAGCCAACAGAGCAGCAGAGGCAGGCGGGAGCAGCCAGCCACCCATCCATCATTCCATCCATACATCTATCCAGTCACCCATCCATCCTTCATCAATCATCCATCCATCATCTATCCATCTAACCATCATCCATCCATCCAACTATCATCTATCTATCCATCCATCAATCCATTTATCATCCACCAATCCAACCATCATCCATCCATCATCTATCCATCCAACCATTATCCATCCATCCATCCATCAATCCCTCCACCAATTTATCATCCACCATCTATCCATCCAACCATCATCCATCATCTATTCATTCATTTATCTATCCATCCACCCATCCATCATTCCATCCATACATCTATCCAGTCACCCATCCATCCTTCATCCATTATCCATCCATCATCTATCAGTCCATCCATGCATCAATCAACCATCCATCCATTAATCTATAAATCCATCCATGAATCTATCAACCATCCATCCATGCATGCATTTATCTATCCATCCATCCAGCCAGTCAGCCCGCCAGCCAACCATCCATCCTTCAATTCATCCATCCATCATCCATCCATCATCCATCCATCAGTTTGTTCTCCTGAAATTTAGTTGTTTTTTTTTTCGATTCTGTGAATTGATCAATTCTTCTAATAAACTGTGTGAATAAGGCCTACATTCAGACTACAGACAAATGGAACCCACATCCGATCTGTTTGCCCGTATGTGACCTTTAAAAACAGGTTGAAAGGCACAAATCCCGTTTCTTCAAATCCGAGCCAGGCAACTTCCATATTTGCTCCTAAATGCAACACGTGTCTGATATTTTACAATGCGACTGCTGCCTGAACGGCCAGATCACAGTTATTTGACCTTTACTTCATTTAAATGCGATAAACGTCAGAATTTTGCATCCCAGGAGGAACAGTGTGGAAATAAAACCAGTCACGATGGAGTAAAAAGTAGACGGTGGAAAATGAGTGAAGCCTCCATATTTACCTCTGTAAACAGTGTGTGCTGTGTGATCACATATTACTTCAAGATTTGACTCTGTTGGTAAAAAGATCTCGGACTGGCCAAAAAGTCATGTCAAGCTCCTGGATTTCGACAGTTCAAATGAAAAGCCAAGAAAAGATGCAAAAGTCCAGTGAACTCTCAGAATTCTTTGGATAACAATATGCTCAAAGTTGATTGTGGATTTTTGACCAAATGAAACCAAAAAAACTTACATACTGCAGCTTTAAGACCTGTTGTGTGAATGTAGCCTTAGTGTGTGTGTGTGACCTTCAACATCATCCGAGTGTCAGACTCCACACTTATAAGGGAAGTGGTGACCTGCCCAGTCTCGCTGAAATCGTGAAACTGTCACGTAAACAAAATCATTTGTTTCGCGTGCCAACAAAATTTCCTCATTTCTTTTCAACATCCTGTTTTCATTTTCAAATTGATGTTATTTCCCTAAACCTGAAACCTTGCCATTTGCACCAGCTGTAACGCTAACCAACCCCTTTTAGCCCTAGCACATGATTTTCTCGAGTTACTGCAGGGGTCAAGGACTGAAGCACATTTTTGGTTCCAAGAATCATGAAAAAAGATATATGTGTCTAGTGTTTCTCTAATGGGGGTACATGTACCCCTAGGGGTACGTGATAGCTCTACAGGGGGTACTAGAAAGAGAGAGGAACATTAATAAATGAAAACATTAAAAATGATGGTTTATGTTTATTTTTAGTTAAAATGATAATCAAAATATTACCAGCAACTCACAAAACGACAACAAAAACACACACACAGAAAAATACTTACAATTACCAGAACCGCACATAACAACACACACACACACACACTAAATAAGATAAAAATATACAAGATCACTACAAAATATATAAAAATAACAAAGAAACATATGAAACAACACCAAAAACACACACACAGAGAGAGAATAATTTAAATAATACCAACAACACGCACACAAAAAACACAAAATGATGATAGAAATGATCTTGAGAACATGACCTGAAAATACAAGGATCAATCTTGGTCCCAAATCAGGAGGGAAATGACACAAAATTATAGAAATGAATCTATTCAGGAAGCACTAAATAAATGAGATTCTTTCAAATGTGTGTTATCACTCATTCATTGCATCATAATGCTATATAGATGTTTTTTCTACAGAATTCTGAGCAAAATGTAGTATTCAGACATAAGGGGGGTAGTTGCATTCAAAAGTAAGAGAAAGGAGGTACTTGAGACAAAAAAGTTGAGAACCACTGGTCTAGAACAGTGTTTCTCAAATGGAGGTACGTGTACCTAGGGGTATGTGGTGGCACTACAAGGGGTACTTGAGAGAAAGTGGAAAATTAACTAATAAAGTGTCAGTATCTTGGTCCCACCCCAGGCGTGAGATGACTGAAAATATTCAGGAGGCACTAGATAAGTATTTTTCAAACTTAAGGTTGGGACCCCATGTGGGGTCTCCTGAAATTTCTGAAAAATTAAAAAAAAAAAAAAAAAAAAAAAAAATCAATCCAATTTTAAACAACTGTATTTCTATACTTTCACTTTGTGAAAAATAAATCTAGTTGAACTAAAATACAGTAAATATATATATATATATATATATATATATATCTGAGCTCAAACATGATCAAAAACTAATTCTGGAAGAAAAAAAAAATGTCTTTGGGGTCACCATAAATTCATGGTATCAAATGGGGTCACGATCCAAAAAAGGGTGGGAACCACTGCATTAAATACTGGTTCTTTACACGAAATGAGATTCTTTAAAATGTGTGTTATCACTCGTTCATACCATCATTGTGCTTTATAGATGTTTTTACATAGTTTTCTAAGCAAAATATTGCAGTCGGACAAAGGGGGTACCTGGATTCAGGAAAAAGAGAAAGGGGTACTAGAGCCCAAAAGGTTTGAGAACCACTGGTCTGGAAGACAAAAACAAGGAGATCTGATTATCAATTGATCTGATACGTATAACTATTTCTCACATCTTCGACCAACGTTGACCTTTTAGCTGCTCGTAGATGACAAATCATATTCAGGTGGTGGAATCTCGAACAAACAACACTTCAAAAGAACATTGGCTTGGACGGCTTCAGTGTTGGATGCAGTCACGGCCTTGAGTCATCAGGTCTGGGCAGCTCTACGGGACAAACAAACACACCCATACACACTAACGTATGGCGGCCAATACGCACACACACACACACACATCTCCACACTCTGTCCAGCACACACACAGGCACAAAATCTTCTACTTTGGCCTGGCTGAGCACCCAGAGGGACAGCACATGACTCACAGCGAGTCATACACACACACACACACACACACACACACACACACACAATGGACAAAAACTCACACATACTTAACCCAAATGTCAAACTGCAACAAACTTTTGGGTTTCAGTCCCTTCGAGCTCCTGTGAAATGAGTGTTTATCATAATCCTTCAACTTCTGGAAAGTGAAAGAGACAAAGAAACCGTTACATCGATCATAACAAACACTGAAAGAAGCAATCATGTGACCTTGTGCATAGGAGTCATGTGAAAACATCTATTACTGGTTTTAAAGTGTAAATAACATGCTTAAGAAAAGTTACAACAGGATAACGTTGAAAAACTGAAGTTATTTTATTTATTAGTGCTAAAGAAAACCAGTTTCCAGTGTTTGTTTTTTTGGAGGATTAAGGATTAAACCTTTAAATATAGGGATTGTTTTCCTGTCAAATTTAATCCATATTTTGTGTCAAATGTGCCAAAAGTGATAAACAAAGTCTTGGAACATGGCAGTGGATTTATTTATGGTAATAAATAAGAGATCTAGACTATAATAAAAATAAATGTCACATGTACAAAGACAGCTGGACGGCCTCTCACTTAACAGCCAGAGGTAAAAATAAGATTTAGGGTTTTGCCACAGCAGCATTGTTGCAGCGTTAAAAGTAGGTTGTAGATGCCTTTGAGGGAAAGAAGAAGAAGAAGAAGAGATTTGGCTGAGAAGAAGATATTTGGCTGTGTTCTCCATCCTCTACGCCTTCATCCTCTTGTTGAGCCATTAATCAGACACAATATGAAGTCATCGTTCCCTCCCGGGACTTTACTGCCTGTAAAAATAAATGCTAACGCTGATATCACGAACCAACAAGCTTTGGCAGGCAGTGGCGTGTGATTCTTCACTGGCCAAAATTTTATTTGGATTAAATAAGTTTGAAATGAAATCAGCAAAAAAAAAAAGGAGGGAGATTGATAGAGGTTTGCATGTTCTCCCCATTATTCCACAGTCCAAAAACATGTACACTAAAGTAATTCCATGCCATGTCAACAAATGGCCCACGTACATTGGTCTAAAAAAAAAATTAGGTGGAGCTGTATTACTATACCAAATTTCAATTTCCTTTGTGGTGCAATTCCTGAGAAATTGAAAGCTGAAAATGGAAAAAAAAAATAAGCACGTGCAAAAATCAAAAAAAAAAAAACCCTCACTAAATTGGCCATATGTCAAAAAGTATTAATCTGATCAAGCTAGAAAATCTGCAGTGTGCCTATTGAATAATTACAGAACAATTGGTTGAAATATCTGAATTTCTTCTGAAGTGCGTGGACCTTTTGTGAAATGACACCCCTCATTTCTGGTCATTTCAAAATTTATGGGAACGTAGTCACGTGATATATTGTTTCAAAGGTAGTTCAACGTAGATTACGATTATGCCTTGCACAATTCGATTAATTTTTGGCAATTTCCATTAAAGTCATTTTCTCATTTATTTGTGAGTCAAATATTGCCACAGTTGGTGGTACCAAAACATTGACATATACCAATGTAGGAATGAAGCCCATTACTCCGTATGCGCCATGGGGGCGCCAGGGACTGAATTCTCGGGAACGTGGTACGTGCTATTCGGCGCGAAGACGTTCCGCAGATCCGACTGTAGTTCATTTTTTATTTGTTAATGATACATTTTTACAAAAGTGTTTTATCTTGTGTTGATAACTAGTTGTTTACTGAAGGACTAAACAAGTTCAAGCCCCAAAACCCAACAATATTTTTTCAAAACTTGTGGCACTGGCATGTCTATTAGTCCATTTTTTGTATATAATGAGGGAAGTAGTGGAGCTGTATAACTATATGATTAAATTTCAGTTTCCTGGATAACCACCCCTACCAGTATAATGTTCTCATGCATTGGTAAACCAAAATTGAGTACATGTACTTCACATTTCAGCACAAGTGTAGCTTCACTATTGTTGATATCACTGGTTTGATCAAATTCACGGTCCAACGACTTTGGTTAGCCAATCAGCTATCAGACCCAGAAAAGTGTTTTACACAACGTGATATGGGAAAGACGGAGGAGAAGTAAAGAAACCGAAAGAATAACAAAAAGAGAGAAAAGGAAAGGATCAGAGGACAGATGGGTGGATGTTGTAACGCAGAATGGGAGGTGATGGAGGGCGCGAAGCTGGCAGAGAGTTATCGAACCAATGTGTGCGTCACTGAAGCTATTCCAAGATGTGCAAACGTTTCCTCCTACCCCCACCTCTCTCTCTACACACACACACACACACACAAATCTGTTACAGAGAATGCGGTGGCCAAAGACTACGCGCTGAAGCAAATGTTTGAGCACATGGACGAATTAAACCGTAATTAAACATTAACGTTATTCAGCAAGGAAAGCTGAATTAAAGTTTAGCTCTGATTGTATGCACTCTCCGTTTCTTTCGCGTGTGTAACAAGAGTCAGACATCATTCACTGATTGGCTATAGTCCATCAATTCAACAGTTTCTATTAATTAGTCATATTCAGCCAAAGACTGACGTGAACTCATTCAGCTAAAAAAGAACCCCACTGTTCTAATTCAAATCACCGTAACACCTTCATTCATTCCTGAAAAAAAGAAAGTTATTATTTTCTTCAAATAAAAAAAAAAAACTTAAATTACCTTCCAATGACAACATGCTTTCATTGACACAACAATACTCAGTAGTTGTACTACTAATAAATACACACACACACACACACACACACACACTGCACTACAGCGTTTCCTCTTGCATTTGGCACAGGATGTGAGGTCGGTAGCTCAGTGTTATTATGAATGAAAGCCACTCAGTGCACCACAGCCTTAGTCACAGCACTTCAGTTGAACAACAAGCAATCGTCATGTTTATATGAGATTCTTCCACTTGCATGAATGAAATGTGAGTTTCCTAATTGGCAGTGACGGCGCACGATTCTTGTTAAACTCAGGGTTTCTTTTTACTTGATTAAAGTGAGTAAAATAAGTGTAGTTCATATTGTTGTACAGATGCATCATTACCAAAAGATAATTAACCACAAAGAGAAAGATTGTGAAACCAAGCGGCTTAAGAGAGGAACCCAGGACACGCCAGAGTAGAGATTCTCAAACTGTTTGGATCCAGGGATCCCCAAAAGGTGGGCAACATTTAAAAAAAAAAAAAAAACTCTCAATCCTCACTGCAATAAAACACTTTACTGCCATTTATAGCCCTAAATACTGTAGGAATAATCTATTCTTTGAATGTTAAAACTAAAATATTTAAAATCTTTGTAGTAGAAATGAACATAAAGAGTTTCTGTACTAGTCTTGGAACATAAAGTGTAAGTACACCCTAAACCCACTTTTTTTCCCCTGCTAAAAACCTATTCATATACTGTACATGTAAAGTTTGTTGTTTTTTTTCTTTCCATACTTATCGTTATCATACAACTTCTCTTTTTTAAAGACATACATTTCACGGACCCTCAAGCTTTGGCTCGAGAACATATGGGGGTACTCAGACCCTGGTTTAAGACCCATTGCTCTGGTGGAAGTGGTTGTGGTGAAGCCGGTCTGGGCGTCACTGCAAAGGATGTTGCCTTTGCGATCCAGACCAGGTTGATGACAGAACTACTAATCCATTGATGCTACTGTATAATTTACACACACAAAGTCCTGTTGCATTCCTCTTTAAAAAAATAAAAAGCCTGTCTGTTTAACAAAGCATTACTACCACACCGAACACTAGCACTATAATCTTTGTCTGATAATTGCTTCATTATTGCGACAGTTTTAAATAAAAGTCTGCTCATAAAACCTGTTCATCTGCACTTGGCAGACGACTAATGATAGACTCCAGTCACTAGACAAGTTGCATGTAAACCTGTTTTAACTACGGTACCTGTTTGTGTTTAGAAGCGTGGGTAAAGTGCAACAAGGCAGAACTATAACCTTATAAGACATGATTTTCAGTTCACCAATTCAATTTTTGCACAAACTCTCTCTTTACATCTCACAAGTCTCACAAAACGGGTCTTTTTATAGATGTATTTGAAGCAGTCATTCATTTTGTTCGAAAGTAAAAATAAGTCAGCCGTCAGAGCTGCCAACTCACAGGAATACATTTGTGTTGAATTGTTTTTGACTTACAGAAGCCAACACACAGGAGAAAAAACATTCATGGCACAGACTTAGGTATTCAAAGAATATCAAATAAAAAAATTACAAAATATTGCGTCATTCTTACAGTGATTTTTTTTATGTTTCCCCCCAAAAAAATGCTGCCAAAACAACTTCCCAATGCATTTCTGTTATTTTTTACAACCTGGATGTTGCCTCAAAACAATGGTGGATTAAAGAGGAGAGAGGTGATGTCATGGGGAATACTGGGAACAAACTACAACTAAAATGGTGTTGATTACTGTGGTGAAGAAACAAGACATGAAGTAATTACACTTCTCCGGATCCGTTTACAGGACTCCACATCCCACAATGCAATGTGGGAAACTTTTCCAACAATATCAATGTGAAAGTGTTTACAATTTCAACCAGAGGTGGGAACAAGTCACTGCTTCTCAGGTCATGTGACTAAAGCGCTGAGTCAAGTCCCAAGTCAAGTCCAATGTCCTCAACTTTAATTTTACAAGTCATGAGTACATTATGTACCACAGCGAGTGCCATTTTACAGAGCAAGATTATTCAACTGATGTAAACATTGATTTACTCAAACAGAGAACATATTTATCAAAAAAAGTGATGTAATCTGACAAATGATAATGCTTTCATAAGCAAATCAATCCAGCATCTTTTAGATTTTAAAATTTTCACAGTTCCTCTGTTAACCAAACAATCAAAACAAGGTATAATTTATGATATTTCTAAAGTTTCGACAAAGTATAATTACACCAAGCGCGTTTCCATTGAAGGTTGTTTTGGAGCCTCGTAACCCCTGTGAAATCTCATCCTGCGAGATTTCGCTGCAGGAAGATGGACGCTCCAAACCTCCTTATAGCACTCTGTGTTCCTTTGTTTGCTGTCTAATGTGGCAGTAATCATTAGTATAATGCTAGGAAATGTCTCCATGTCCTCTTTTATCTACAAGTATAACGCCATGTTTTCTCGGAGCAAAATGGTCATGTGACCAGGTTTATCACGTTCTAGGACGTGTAATTTTGGAAAAAGTTTTTCCATTGCGCTTTTGCGACACATTTCAATATCGGAACGTCTAAAAAACCTCCTCATGAAAGCGTAAACTCTTTTCAGTGATATTTGAGTGTTTTTTCAAAATCTTGGCGTTTCCATTACTAGTTCTTATTGCGCGATTTAGATTTTGCGCATTTCCAGAGGCGATGGAAACGCAGGTACAATCACGTTTTCTTGATTAAAACACATCAAATCTTGCAGTTGATACTCCTCTGTTAATTTGACATGGATATTCTATGAGCGGATGTCTTTTTTTTTTTACTCGAAACCGAGTCATTTGACCAAATTCTCGGGAACGTGATATGTGCCGTTTGGCGTGGAGAAGTTCCGCGGGCCCGGCCATAATTCATCCAAACTTGTTTTTAGCTGATGAAATGGGGAAATGGGTTATATTGTGTAAAGTGCATGATTTCACCTTCATGTGACGCAGCCCCTGGTTTCTGTCATACAGTATGCTGTAGGGATGAAACGATTCACTCAACTCCCGATACGATTCGATTCACGATACTGGGTTCACGATACGATTCTCTCACGATTTATTTTACAAAATGGGACTGTAGACAAATTTTTTTTTTGGGAAAAAAAACTAGAAAATACTGTACTATTTTCCTTTTATTTTTCATTGTCAAAAGAATTCCTTGATAAACAATTCAAAACAATGCAATTTAACTAAAAATAAATCTTGAATGAAATAAATAAAGGAATAATACAAATGAAAATGAAGCCTATAAATTTAAATTCTGGTTCTATAATAAACAATGCAAAACTGCATAATAGTTCTTTTTCTTTTAAAAGTGTAACTGAAAATGTATTTTGTGCCTTAACAATTGGACTTCAAAAAAAAAAAAAAAATGTGATTACGCTGATTTACGTCATATTTGTTTGGACCAGCAGAGGGCGCTGGTAACACAGTGGTCGGTTGGCATGCAGATATCTTGCAGTGAAGAAGAGAAGCTATGCTAGCAGACAGAGCTAACAGAAAAATGTGACTTTTACAGATATTCAAGTAATATTACAGATATTCTTTCGGTGCTAAAGGAGTAAAGAATCATTTATTAACATATTTAAGGGTAGAAGGCAGCCAGAAAGAAAGTATTAGCAGACTCCGCCCACCGCCTACACTTGTGGATAGGTTAAAAAAAGTACTGCGATTCAATTTTCAGAAAATCGATATCAACCGTGATACCTATGAATCGATTTTTAACTGCCTTACGATTAATCGTTACATCCCAAGTATGCTGACATCACTGAATGGTGTGAAAAGCATGGCCCACAACTTTGACAAACTCAACTTTACATTTTCTTGCATTGGGTGGCTACGTGACAAGACGACTTTGCTTCATCATTACCGTGTTTATACCTGCGCTCCCATCTTGTAAACAGGGGTCAAGAGTTGCCCTCGGGGCTGAATTTTAAATACACTGCTTGTGCTAAGAATGTCAAAGTAGAAAAACAGCCACGGGGCAGACGCCCATGCTCAGCAAAGCAGACGTAACGTATGCATGTGCATGGCACGCACAGAATAAGCAGAGAAGGAATAGATAAGACAAAATGTACTAACGCGGGAGATTTCCCCGCAGATTGCACGACTGTTACAGTCATATATACTCATCAGAACAGGCGATAACACCCTCCACTTAAGTTTCTGGGCATCACATTCAATCACTAGACGACAACTGGCTGGCAGCAGCTGTGCAGTTTATCCGTTTCACTGCCTGTGGTCGTCACATTCAGAGCTTTCACTCTCAGTCTGTGGTTTCTCTGCAGCGAGTGTTAAAGAAAGTGTCAGTGGACCTCTCCCCGTCACACCCGTCTCGACTACAAGCAGACAAACTGACAAACGCCTCCCCACAGCAAAGGTTACAGGTTAAACTCCCGGTTTTATTACAATGGCGTCATGTGTTAGAAATGGCTTCACTTTCTTTTTCTATTTCTAGTGAAGAAATTTCACTGAGGTCACAAGAAATTTGTGACATAAAAATGGGATCATGACCCGAAAAAGGTCGGGAACAAGATGATTCATCAGAATAATATAAAAATGTGATCAAAGAGCAGAAAAAGTATTGGAGAGAAAAAAAGCAAACTGTATTAATTATATACAGCAGCGGTTCTCAACTGGTGGGTCGGGACCTGTGCTGGGTGGGTCGCGGACAGCAAAATAAATATATGCTTAATGTCTCTCATGTTGAAGGTGTATTTTATTTTGAAAGAAACTTTTCTTTTGACAGGCATGCTGTGAAATACATGTTGCACAGGAAAATATATAGATTTGTTTAAAAAAAAGATTGTGTGTTTTCAACAGTTATTTTTGAAGAACTAAATTTTGTCGGTTGAATTCTAAAAAAAAAAAGTGGGTCGGGATTTATTGGCCGTGGCAAAATGTGGGTGACAGGGTGAGACCAGTTGAGAACCTCTGATATACCGTATATATTATATATTATGCTTCTTACATTCCGTACTCTGAGCAAATTCTGGAACATGGTTGAGAAGGTACTGACAAATATCTGAACTAAATCAAAACCTGAAATTAGAATACCTTTTGGGAATACAATTATTAATAATAAACAAGGAAGATATCCCAATTTTTTATGTGTCGCAGGACATGGAAACAACAAATTTCACCTAAAATAAATCTTTGATGAGAACAATAGATCAAACTTTAGATTTAGAAAAAACTACATTAAAAATAAGAGATAACTTCCCAAAAATGAATACAATTTACTCTAAAAATAGACTAAGTAGAATACACAATTGCATATTTTGCATATTGCATATTACACTATATATTTATCCCAAATTTCCTTTTATGCATGTTTTTTTGTTCATTCTTTTCTTTGTTCTGATCTGTAAAAAAATGCAGTGCAGTGTACTTTTGATGACAATTGTCTGTGAAAATTAATTTTTTTTGTTAAATAGTGCAATAATGTATTTTTAAAAAAGAGCAGAAAGAGTCCAAGAGGGAAACACTGGCAGGTTGACAGATAAAACACAAACAATAAATCTCTATACATCACGATTTGGGCTCCATTTTGTCTCATTCATGTCCAAGCTTCGACACACACTGACCACATGTTAAAACATTTTTTCAGACCGTGGGAAAACTGTGTTAATGCCACTAAGAAGGGATGGCGTGAACCTACACCATTCTACCTTTAAGGCAGTATCCATTCATCTCCTCTAGGGTCAATGACAAACAAGGATTTTCACCACACGATATTTCATAAAAGGGGCATCATCGGGCAAGGTTTGCACTAATATTATGATGAAAATAAAAATAGAAATACTTTGAAATCTTATACAGGAACTAAAATACGGCAGAAAATAAATGTAAATAGATTTGGAGCAATTTTAAAGATTATTTTTATAACAGCAGTCATGGCCAGACAGTCACACCCACATGATATTTTGATACTAAGTAATTAAGTAATATTTAAAATAAATAAGATCAAAATGAGTGCATATATAGTAAGGTACTACGTATTTGGTATTTTTATGAATTTAAACCTGTTCCAACTAAAAAAAAAAATAAAAAAAAAAAGCAGTTTGACAGAATATTTAACTTTTAAGTTACGTTACTGACCCTATGCTCAGCATTCAAATCTATTGCTAATACTAATATTCTGCACAGACAATAAGAGCCAGTTCTCTCTCACACACACACACTTGTCTGTATAAATCCCATCTTACAAGCAAACAACACTGAGACACTGTTGCTTTTTAAAACCCAAATATCCAATCCTTAATTCATGCATGGGAAAGCCTTTGTGCATGTTGTACTTGTGTACTAACAGTGATATCCATTCATTCAACCTTTATTTAATCTCTAGAAAAATCATTAAGAGGAATTCCTTCATTGTCAATGACGTTGAGAGGACAACCAGGTGGACAAAGTTGAAAAGTCCCTCGTTATTCCACACTTTGTAAAAAAAAAAAGTCAGCTCCAAACGGGCGAATTCGATTTTTCCCCCAATAAAAGTCATAAGGTGGAAAAACTCCTCCTCCTGACAATCCTGGCTCCTCCCTCTCAGATAAAAACATAGCAAAGGCAGGTTGATATTACAGTTGATATCCTTAAAGTTTAAATATATATGCCAACGAGCAGTGAGAGCGCTCAATCAGTTTCATTTTTAGTAGCCATTACACCGCCTCATATCGCTTTTATGGGATGATCTGACGTGCTTGTGAACCAATGTGACGCAGCAGTCAAAACAATGGACTACCACCTTACAAAAAACAGCATAATACCGGACCTAGGTTCCCAAAGTGAGGTACGGGTACCTCCAGGGGTACGCACATTGTCATCGTGGGTACCTAATAAAAAAATAAATAAATTTGAAAACTAGAATATAAATCGACCAGCAGTCAGGAGTCTCCATGCATTGCCACAAATGACACATTAGCCGTTGTAAGACTAGCCATGGTTTCAGATTAGCGTGACCATTTTTTTTTTTTTTTTTTAATCACTAATTTTTGGCATCTTCAGAAATTTTTTATTTTTTTTTGCTCCTTTCTGGAATTACCTTTTGGTAATGTTTGTTGTTGCCTGGAGTAGTGCACAAAATAACAATATATATATATATATTTTAACTAGATTTATGTTTGAGAAAATGAAAGTACAGAATGCAGTTGTTTAAGATTGATTTGTGTGTGGTGTTATAATTTCAATAATAATTCAAACATTTTTAAAAATACATTTTTCATTGAGCATTTTTTCATTTTTATAAATTAAACATCTCAGAAGACCTCATTTGACTTCCAGGCAGCCACACATGGGGTGACGACCCCAAAGTTAAAAAACTCTGCAGTCAGTGATTAAGCGTGAATCAATGGGGGGTACATGGCTTCAGGTTAAATGTCTGAAGGGGTACAGGACTGTGAAAAGTTTGGTAAACACTAAACTAAGCCTACCAATACCGCCTGAAAATGAAGAAAAGGAAAATAACGTTAAATAAACAGAAGGTCCCCTATTAATGAATGTCCAGGTAAGCCCCACAATAAACAGAGACATGGTAGTGTACAATAAAAACAACCTTTATTTAACAGTGTAACATTACTTTATTATTTCTAAAACCACAACACAAACACTTGCTTACCCAAATAATGAAGGGGTTACAAAACCAAATCACAGCAAACTAATTCAGTAACACACACACACATCAAAATAAACTGTACAAAATGAATCAAGAAGCTTCACGGTTAAGTGGGAAAAAACAAAAACACTCATAACTCAGGCATAAAAGTAAGATCATAACATGACAGCAGTGGTAGAAGAAGAACAGAAATACATGAATTGGCTTTAATAGACATTCACTGCTACATTGTGTCAGTTTAGAAATAGTTACCTGGCTCACTCTGTTCCAGCACCACAAGACTTTAAGGGTATAGTCTGTTACACAGAATTCAACACACACCTGAAACATTAATGACTGTCATAACAAAACAGATATTAGAATAAAAGAAAGAGCTACTTACATCACTGCCACAGCAAACCAAGCCAACAGGGGTGCACAGGTGGTCTACATCACCTAATTAAGGCCCATAGAGGGGCAGGGAGTGGCACATGCAGCAATGGTGCATTCAAGGACACGAGGAAATGTCCAGTGTAACAATAGAATAAACATGCAGGCAACAGCGGCTCTTAATCCGTTTATTCCAGTGTTATTATGTCACATTTTTCTTCACAATAATCCAATATAACAACATCCCCAGTGTGTGAAAGTATCACCCTGTCAGTAAAAGTCTGTGACCACACCTGAGTGTGCGTGTGTGAGTGAAAACATGAACTGGTAAACTTAACTTCTGGTAAATAGACTGGTGGGCTTCACTAACAACCAGTGTCATTCACACAGCAGTGTGACACTCGGGGAGTTTGAGAGATGGACTCAGATGAAAGATAAACGGACTTGGGTGACTCATCAGTAGCATGTGTTATGACAAAAGAAATTTGATTATGAAATAACATGTCGATGTGGTGCAATGTTGCACTGAAGTGATGGGATGACTTGTATTTAGACAATAAAGTTTCACACATTGGAGACATGATTTAAAATATCAGTGATGAAGATTTTTTTTTTTCAAACAAAAAAGTGTTCGAATGATTTAAAGAATAGCTCCGCAGTGGTGTTTTCACCTTTTAAAGTATTTTAAATGTTTCCTGAAGTGCTTCTGTGACAAAAATTGTAGTTACTGTATATACCTTATCACAGTATTGAGTTCACAGCGCACTGGTTCGCTTTATTTCCAGGAAGTCTGTGAACATCTGTGGCATTGTGTGCCTACACAGTTTCAACCAGACTAACACACACAGCACAGTATTTCCCTTAGTGTCTCTGTGGTGAACATTTCTCATAATCAGTGCTGTTTCCAGCTTTGTGGGGGCCTTGTGTAACTATGGAGAAATCCCTAATCCATAATGTACGACTGCATGACGGCTAGGGATGGAAATTCAGAGACGCCGTCCCCGTTGTTACATGTGACGTCATCAGCCGTGTGTGTGTGTGTGAAAGAGAAAACTAAATACAACGATCAGTACCAGTCCGTCTCCCGTGTCTGATTACTTGTTATGAGAACATAAATTGGCCACGAGCTTTGTGTTCTTGCTGTAGTTTATTGTTTTCGGAAGAAAAGGCCGTGCAAGAAGCAACTTTTGTACAGAACCCGGAAGTGACTAGCGTAGCAACAGAGACGCTACAAACACAGCATGGAGGACAACGCTGCTGCGGGGGGAGGAGGTGGATTCTCCGCCGTGGACAGCGAACAACTATATGGTGGAAGGAGCTTGACTTGGTGCTAGCATAAACACACAATATACAGGACCTGGAGGGAATTGACTGCAAGCCAACAAATAATTCCTAGGAATTGGATTACTGGGAAAGGGTTGTCAGAAACAAGCGGTTTTCGATTCCCATCCCTAATGACGGCCACCTGTCAATCATTGCAATAAATCCACTGATTTTGACTCAATTCCTCACAAGCCTAGGACTCAGCTTTGGGGCCCTATAGTGGTTTATGAAGCCCACTATATCTATAGCCAGAAACTGCTCTGGTCATAATGCAGCACATGGATTCCAAGCTGCTGAAGACAATGATTTATTTTATTAGATAAATCCATAGTGTAGGCCTCATAGATCAATAAACCAAAGATCATTGCGCAAAAAAAAATAGACATAAAAGGTTGAAATTAGCGCTGGAAAGTTTAGTTTTCATCTTCATTGTAAACACTCGCTTTATTGACGTTGTTGGAAAACTTTTGTGCATTGCATTGTGGGAGTCTTGTTGAGGGATTTGGGCGACCATGGCTCTGTGGTAGGGTAGGTCGTTCAATAACCGAAGGGTTAAGGGTTTGAATCCTGCTCTATCCAAGTCATTGGGCAAGGCACTTTACCCACATTGCCTAGTATGAATTGTGCATGAATTTTGTTAGTGATCAGAGGGGCCGTAGGCGCAAAATGGCAGCGACACTTCTGTACCACCATTGGTATGACTGATGTGATTGAATAATGGTTTCTGTACAGTGCTTTGACTCTCCTTGTAAAAAGCACTATTATTATTATTATTATACATACGTAGAAGTGTTTTTACTTTATTCTTACAGTGATTTGCTTTGACACCATTTTTGTTCTAGTTTTTTCCCAGTATTCCTAGTAATATCACCTCCCACCATGAGACATTACATTTCGGCCTGATTCAGATCTTTCCGTGTAACCCCCCCCTCCCAAAAAAAAACACATCTGCCACTGATTTTCCAGAACTTTCAGCCTGTGAAAACATTGGAAATGTGTTGGGAAGTCAGTTTTTGGGGCAAACACAAGAAATCACAGTAAGAATGAAGCAAAAACACTTCTACGCAATGCACGAAACTTTTACGACAATAACAATAAAAGAGTGTTAACAGTGGAGATCAAAACAAACTTTTGAGCGTCAATTTCAACCTTTTACATGTTTTTGGAGCAAATTATCTTTTTTTGATGTATGAGGCCTCCATCATGGATTTATCTGATAAGAATGTCTCCAGTGGTTTTCAATGCCTCTTTTAATTAAAGAGAACAGTTAATTAATCGTGATCTTACCCTTACCTAAACTAGAGTCCATCCATCCATCCATTTTCTTCCGCTTTATCCAGGGCCGGGTCGCGGAGGCAGCAGTCTCAGCAGAGATGCCCAGACCTCCCGATCCACGCACACCTCCTCCAGCTGTTGTGGGGGGACCCCGAGGCGACACCAGGCCAGCTCAGAGACATAGTCTCTTCCCAATAGGACATGCCTGAAACACCTCCCGAGGGAGGTGACCAGGAGGCATCCCAAACAGATGCCCGAGCCACCTCAGCTGGCTCCTTTCGACGTGAAGGAGCAGCGACTCTACTCCGAGCTCCTCCCGGGTGACTGAGCTTCTCGCCATATCTCGAAGGGTGCGCCCAGCCACCCTGCGAAGGAAACTCATTTCGGCCGCCTGTATCCGAGATCTTGTCCTTTCGGTCATTACCCAAATTTCATGACCATAGGTGAGGGTAGGAACGTAGATCGAATCAGCTCCCTCTTCACCACAACAGTACGATGCAGCGACCGCATCACTGCTGACGCCGCACTGATCCGTCTATCGATCTCTCGCTCCATCCGACCCTCACTCGTGAACAAGACCCCGAGATACTTGAACTCCTCCACTTGAGGCAAGGACTCTCCACCGACCCCCCTAAACTAGAGTGTAGATGTTATTTAACATTGAGGTTTTGCATGGGTCACAACCCAACACCCAAACAAGAGTCCTAATAGAAAGTGAATTCCTGATGAAATAAACTCTGAGGTTATTCATTGACCGAACGCAACCTTGGTTTATTTACCTTTATTTATATTCCTTTAGAGACACTCTAGCTCAGGACTGAGAGGTAAACATAGACAGGATCTCATTTAAAAGCACCTGCTGGGAACCGGTGCAGACTGTAGTGGGACTCTAACCTCAAACCAATACCACCACCACCGCTTCTCATCTGATACCTCTGAAGTAAACAAGCACAGCCTTTTACAGTACGTGCTGCTTTGATTGACACACACACACACACACACACACACACACACACACACACACACACGCACACGCACACGCACACACACACACACACACACACACACACACACACACACACACACACACACACACACACACATCTATGAAGGCGGGGGAAAAAAGGAAAAAAACCTGACATTTAACGCTGTTTTAACCTCTTAAGCTCTGAAAATAAAAAGGAGCAGGTTTGGTTCTTCCTACAAAATAAAAACTGTATAATCAGTTAAAAATACCATACAAAGTGAGAGGTAGAATTTTTAAAGAAATCAAGCAATTTTTTTTTACATTTATGAACAAAGAGTCAAAGGTTAATGTCTTCAGTCATGCAGCTGAAAAACAGACCACAGCATGTGATCATCAGACATATTATAAAATAACCTTTACTAGTGCCTGTTTAGACCTAATTTACCCGCAGACCTGCTTTAACACCAGTGACATAAATTTAATTAAGGTCCTGGAAACCTGCCTCAGGGATTTTGGTTCATATTGATAAATTACAACCCAGCGTTTCTGCAGATTTGTGACGCAAATGTCTGATTTCACCACATCCAAATGTGCATTTTGCTGCTGTAGGGTAGCATATACACATATATATATATATTGGGTGGCGATAAAAAAACAGGACATCATCATCAACAGCCAACACAACGCAAGCAAGTGCAACCCAAATCCAATTTATTTGCCAGTATGCAATCTGTATGTATCCACTCTCTTTAAGACAATTTGAACAGCACACATCTGATTTCTATGTGCTCCTAAATCCGATATGTATCTGATATTTTGCAACGCGACTGCAGTCTGAATGGTCAGGTCGCATTTATCCGACCTTTGCATTATTGAAATGAGATAAACGTCACAATTCAGGAGGAGCAGCGGAGAAAAAAGACAACAGCTGCATTTCCATTGTTCTTGGAAATGCGAAAAAATCTAAATAGCGCAATAAAAGCTGGTAATGGAAACACCTGAATTTAGACAAAAACTCAAATATCGCTAAAAAGCTTTTACGCTTCAGACGTTTCAATATTGAAATCTATCGGAAAATGCAATGGAAACACTTTTTCTGCAATTACACGTCACAGGACGTAGCGTACCTGGTCACATGACCACTTCTCTCCGATAAAACATGGCGCGGTACGTGTGGACAGAATAGGAGATTGAGACAGAGGGATGAGATTTCATGAGGCTCCTGCCCCCAAAACCACCTTCAATGGAAACACGTTCAAAGTGCAATTACACTTTGTTGAAACTTTAGAAATATTGCTTTTATTTAGCAAAAAAACTGTAATGGAAACACAGCTAGTGAGACGAGATTCCGCCATATTTACATCTGTAGATTCCTCTAAAAAATCTGAATTACATTACACAGCTGTAATGTGAGTCTAAAAATCTTCAAGAATGATTTCAGGTTTTTCCATTCAACATGTAATATCTGTTTACTTGCTTGAATCACATTTTTTTTTTTTACCATAAAGTGGATTCATAACCTTCCTATAATCATGTGCACAATCTGATGATGCTACAGCTAAGCCACACCCACAGGCCTTATTGTTCCTGAATGTATGCTATGAGCTGCTTTAATTGTTCGTTAGGTAACTGCTTGGCCATGAATCCTACTTCCAGTCTTTACATCCTCATAATACAATGTTAAACATCCAAAAAATAACTCTGATATTTGTGTTGGTGGCCAGGCCTTTGAGTTTTTAAATGTCACATTCTTCTTCTCACCTATTTCTGGATCCTCAAATTGCTGGAAAATGATTCATCTGCAAATGTTAAGAACTTAGCGAGTGTGTGAATTGGGCCACATTATAAAACGTTTTAAAGCGATTACAGCGGCACCGAACTTACTTTTGCTACGTCATTCAACCATGACTAATAGAACCAAGCTCCGCTTATTGTTTGGCTAATTAAAAATAGTGATGTAAAAGGTTTTTAGGAACTCAGTGATCTAAGCTACCAATAGTGGAGTAACCAGGTAATTTTTTCTCTCCACTATTACACAAACAGATAATGTTTGAAGTGTGTGGGTCAGGATGAATAGTACTTGGCTGTGTAAAAATTCAAACTTCCGGTGATTTCAAAGCTTGCCGTTGCCACATTGACCTCACAGCAGGCCGTTTCCAGCAACTTATTGAGGAAATGAGAGCGCAGTGTATCCTATCCATATCCTCCACACCCTGCTCTCCTGCCACCACACATTCACTTCTCCTATTGTTACACAAAGAGCAGCCAAATACTGATGAGACGAAACACCTCTCTAACCCAGCAATATCAATTAAATCACAGACACAGACACGTGGCACAAAAAGATGACATCTGTCACTAAATGCTGATTTTTGTAAGAGACGTTCAAAGTTAACTTGCAATCAACATACTCATTTATTTCATTTGTCCAACAATTTAGACCCAATGTGGTTAAATGTTGTAAACATCACAACAGACAGAGTGAGACATTCTTCAGTCACTGACAAGAATCCATCTTTTTTTATTGTTTCACAGTAAATGCATGACGTGTGAGTTTACGTCAAAGGATTGGTTTGGTTTTTGGTCACATGAGTCCTTCTAGATTTTAATCAAGTTTACTTTAATCAAGTGTAATTCAAGTTAAAGTTGCTGTTTGGTTGATTGGTCGATTTGTTAATAATTTGGTTGGTGAGTTGTTTTTTTTAGTTGTTTTTTTTTCAGGTAGTCTTTGTATTTAGTTTCTGTAAATCCTGTTTATTATTAATTTAGTATTTGGTTGGTTGCGTGTGAGTTACGTAGTTACCTCCTGTTCCCACTCACGTGTTGTTCACTAATTACCTTATGTATGATTATTTTGAAATCTGAAAAAATACCTAACTAGTCATTTACTATGGTCTACTGCTGGTGGTCATTCATATACATTAATGTATATAAGTCCCGCCTTCGTCCTATAGACCCTTATACAAATGGAAACGATCGCCGAGTGCGCCCAGCCAATAGGCTTCGACTTCCTGTTTTTGAGACTGTCAATCAAAGTGAATGTGGAACTGTGGATGGAAACAAGGCCGCGCGTCACAACAGCAAACAGGTAAATATGATTTTGTCTCTTACCTGACCCATAGAACTATATCAATTACGACCTGATGCGACCTTGTTATGTTCCGCGTTCAGAAAAGTAGAGGCGTGGCTTCGGGTAGACTGGCAGAGGCAGTGAGAGGAAGTGAGGCTGTTTAGGGCGGGACATTGAGACGTTTCTCAGAAACTCCAGATATCAGCTTTAAAGGTCCCATGTCATGTTATTTTTCACCCATCTCCATTTGTTCTAAGAACCCCAAAAACATAGTATTTGAGGTTTATTTTTCCAAACTCGCCTGTTTCCCAGAGTTTTAGTCTCTGAAAAGTCAATTTCTGAACAACTCTACACAAACAGGCTGATTTGCGTCCTACTTATGCATATTCATGAGTGGGCGTGTCTATAAACGGGACAGTGACTTCCTCCTCCCCGCACGGTGACGTAGGGCCAGAGAACGGCCCACCCTCCTCCCACCCACTCCGTAGCTGAGCTCATGCTGCTTTATAAACACGAGACAGAGCGTGGGGGCGGGGCGTTCGCCGGTACATACATAGACTGTAGAAAATACATACATAGCACTGCACGAAGGACGCTGAATTGCTCACCTTCGTGGGCGTGTCTGTTTACATGTCAATCACAGCAGGGAGCTTCCTGGAGGCGTGGCTTCTCCAGCTCAGTGCAGCGTCAAATTCGTCATCAAAGTGGGAACGCATCATCAAATTGTAGTGAGGTGTTTGGGCTCACCCTGTAGTAAGAAAGGAGCAAATCACCCTCTAACTAATGATTGATGGAATCAATGATAAAACACTTTGTGCATGTGTATGAAGCCCTAATAACACTTTATGATGTTTAAAACACAGAAAAGTTGATTTAGCTTAACATGGGCCCTTTAAGGAATATCTGAATACTGACTGGGTGCTTTTTCATGTTTTCTGTTTGATGTCTCTCCATTCCATCATTTCTGTCCTGGTTTCCTTGGACTTGGATAGTTTTTGTTCCTCGTCTTGTCAGCTTAGATGTGTAATTTATAGAGTCTTAAAGGCATACTCAAAAACAGCTTAACTGAAATACTATTATTTTGGTTTTTTTTTTTAAATCATGCACCTTAATTTTCCTGTTTTTATTTTGTTTTGTTTTTTTAAAAAAAACGTAAAAATTATGTAACTAAGCACTAAAATGTCAGATTGAAATGCTATTTCTTTTTTTTACTTGCTTTTTCTTATTGTTTAATCATCTATAAACAGACATATACAAAGAATCAAATGAAATGCTATTTCATCATTTCCTCTCCGTGGGAGGAGTAATACAAAGAGTAATCCAGATGTGACAACATGATAAAGTGAATGCTGATTTGCTAAAATCTCCAAAATTACAACACCCACACATATACATCTGTTTGAAGGCTTATCGTTTATATATGTAAATGACTGCAATGACATTTCTCAAACAAATTGCTGACAAAGTTTTAGATCAATCATTGAAGGTACATTCACTTAATTTGTTGCGTATCCCATTAAGCTCGTACTTTACTGTCTATATTTTGGTTTTTCAGTTTATAACATGCACATAGACTCATAAACAAAAAGATAGTCCCAGATTTTGAGTCCTGGCTCCATGTACTGTATTAGTCCAATGTCATTTAAAAAGTAGGAATAATTCATTTAAAGTGGCAAATAATGGGTATGAAAAATCATGAATGTGGATAAATTGGAAAAAAAAAGAATGAAATATGGTGAAAAAAAATTCATAAGTGACAATAATGAGACAACATACGCAACATTAGGTGGAAAAAGTGGTGGAAAGAGTTTATAAGTGCTGAAAATGTCTTGAAAGTGGAAAAAAAATTGCAGAAAAGGCATCGAAATTTGATGGAGAAGTGGCAGAAATGGGAAAAATGTAGCAAAAATGCATTAAAAGGAACAAAAATATGACCAAAAAAAGTGATGAAAATAGGTGGAAATATGGCAAGTTTGGCGTAGTTGCAGAAAAAGGGTAAAAATAAGCAAAAATGGGCTCAAAATGTTCACAAAATCTTCTTAGTTACTTGAAGGCATCTGGCGACCGCCTCCCGGTGTCTCACGACCCAAAAAGGTTGAGAACCCGTAACCACTAGGCCACCACTGTCCTGTCTCTGGATAAATGAGAATAATAAATACAACTTTTATCTGTAAGTAAAGACACCCATGAGTCCATACTTAACGCCATTTCACTGTGCTTAAAAAATAACTTCAGTGTTTTTGTATTTAGGCAGGAGTTAGTTGGCAGCGAGCTCAATTAATAAACCAAATGAGCATGTAAAATCAAATTAGATATAATTGCCCCACTTCCCGCTGTTTGCCTTTCTAACAGGCTGGCAGAGTGACAGAGAGTTTAAGCATCCGTGTAGATGGAGGCGAAGTGATGAGGACAGCTCCATATGCGTTGTGTCAGCCCGGGGGGACGGCTGGGGGTCCGACTGCCTTTTCCTGCCACGCTCATTTGGCCCCAACAGTCATCATGTCTTGTGCTAAAGGTCTGTTGTCGCTACGAGGCTCCTTGGCACTATCTGCCAGCTACAGACAAAGAATATGCTGATTAAACACGCGGCCTTCATTAGAGCGATTACGTGCACAGGCCATTTAATTTCCCATGGGCGCCAAATAACGACCAAGGGAAGATGGACGAGAGGCTATGGCTTTGGTTTAAGGAAGAGAGGAAGGAAAAATGGATGGAAGCTAGTTAGCTTTAGTCCGTAAAGAGTGACTAACAAACAGTCTCTTGACTTAATACGTCATGTGTGACTTCTCCAGCCCTAAGCTTCAGGGGACAGAAGCTTTTTGCCCCCGACCAACACCCCCTACCTGACTCACCACACCTACAGGCCACTTCCAGGTCAGCGAGCTTCCAACAAGGGAAGACCTTGCCAAAGACACAGGAGAGCTTTTACTTCTGGTTCATTCAATAAGGCTGGCAAGTGTTTTAGTGCTTGAATAAGCTGTGTGTGTGTGGGTGGGTGTGTGTGTGTGGGTGTGTGTGGGGGGGCTTAAAGTCATGATGAAGGCCAAGTGAGCACTGGCAGCTGTCAGGGATTCTTCAGCTGTCACTTGTTTTACACTTCAGAAGTTCTGGAGTTATAAAGGATCATCATCTCACAGGGAAAACATAATTCCAGACTATCAGAAATATATGAACTTTGAGCTCAAAAAGCCGTTGCAGCTGCTAAATACAACAAGAAAAGCACTTCAAAAATGTGAATGTTTGAATAACTGAAGAGTCTTCAATTTGAAGTTGCTGGAAGCGATTAATTTTCTACCAAATAAAGACATAGTATAGGTTTCATAGATCAATCAATCAAAGAGCATTTGCTCTAAAACAAATGTAGCAGCAACTGATGAAATAACCCAAAGTTGGGATCCAAAATAAAAATGAAGAAAAATTGTTTTATATACCAAGAAAGAGTCGTCTTTATACTATATGAAATTATGGGCCAATGAAAATAGTAAAAAAAAAAGGTATTTTTTCAGATTTCAAGGCACTGTCACCCAATGTATATATGTGACTAATCATTATTGATGTGAACAGTCTATGTTTATAGCTCAAAGCTGATAAAGTATCAGGGAGCTGAGACATATGCTAAGTAGTTTACTGAAGACCTAAACATGTTCCAGACCCAAACCATGACAAACTTTTTTCCAATTTTGAGGAGCTGGTATGTCCACCAGATACAATGTGTAGCAGATGTTTTTATATATTCTAAGGGAGTAGGTGGAGATGTATTACTATACAAAATTTCTACTCTCCTATGTGGTGCCATTTTTGAGATATTGGAAGCTGAAAATGGAAAAAAAAAATACCACTAAAATGGCCATATCTAAAAAAAAAAAAGAAGAAGAATTCATATGATCATCATTCTTAGGTTCTTGATAATATTTTAAGGTTCAATTTATTCAGACAAGTTTTTTCAAAAAATTTACTTTGATCTCCTGACATGTTTAGACTACCAACCAAACAGTGGTGAAGAACAGACTTCTCTAGAAATGATTCATTAGTGATTCATAGTGAATGAACACTTATCATGTGCATGTCTTAGTTTTGGAGAAATTGTTGATTTCACCTTTATTTCGTTAGTTCCTCTTTTACCTCAGCCATTTCATGTGATCTACAATGAGCAAATAACCAGTAAAAAAATAGAAAATAATGTCTTTATATGGCTACACAGCCTGTTAGCACCTCCATGACGTTCTGTTTATTCCTTCGTTGTTTGTCTTCCAATGTGTCGACTCAAATCACACAACAAGCATTCAGAGATGACAAAAGAGAAGCGCACGAGTGAGGTTTGTGCAGCGTGTACTTGTGCACGTACGGGAGCATTAGCATTAGCATTAGCATTAGCAGAGCCTTGGTGCCTTTTGATGAAGCCACAGAAAACTCACTGGTAGTGGTCATTGACTGCAAATTTTGATTTCGTTTTAGTCGTCTTTTGACCAAAATGCTACTAGTCTTAGATTTTGACAACTAAATGACATTTAGACAGAGGTATAAAGTATATATCCTCCTACTGAAGTAGAAGTACTGACATTTATGAAAATAACCTCCATTCAATGCTGTTTTGGTGCGGTGCATTAGGTTTAATCTGATTGGTCGGCTATGATGTGATGCATTTGATTGTTGTCTGGTCATTTACTTTTTGTTGTAGTTTCACAATGTATGTTGATCATTTTAAAACAAAAAATAATAATTTACTCAGTAACGGTTGGGTGTAGAAATGTAATGATTTACTGTACTTCTTTTAAAACGTACTTAAATACAAGTAAAATTACTGATTTAGGAATATACTCAAAAAAGTACAAGTACCCATAAAAGCAACTCAACTACAGTAATGTAAGTACTTGTAATCTGTTACTTTCACCTCTGCTACCTCGTCTATTTTCAGAGTAAATTTTATTTATTTTTTGCAAGTAATCTGTAAATTTTATTGTTGTTTTTTCATGATCTAAAGTATACACACCGTTCTCAACCAAAGATTTATTTTGGGTGATATTTGTTTCCACCTAACATGTGACAACAGTAGTTTCATTCTGATTGGATTTCATCTCGTGTGAACATTAGATAGTTTAGCTTTTATTAGTCAGCGCATGCAAATGACATATGTTAATGTGTTTTTTAGTTCCCATCTATCTTTTTTTAATTAGTCATAGTCATACTTATTGTCAAAAACATAGTCGAGAAAAACCTTGGTAGTCAACAAAATTTCTTACTAGATGAGGATGAAGGGATTTTCAGCCTCTCATAAAAAACGTGTGTCAGGTTTTCCCCCATAACAATCTCATCTGAAACATATTGTTTTGTCAGCGCCAAAACACCACAGTTTAAAGGTCAAAGCAGTGACTGTCACAGGTGGATGAGGACAGCGTGAAACTGGAACTGACCATTTACTGCTTCTACACCGTTTCCCTGAACCACTTCCGTTTTCTCTGTTTCCTCTAAAGCGTTTCCTCACTGACAAGAAGAAGGTCCTAACTGGCACTGCACACACAGAGACGATAATAATCATCATCTGCTTATTAAAGAAAAGGCTTTGTGCTCATGGGCATCATAATTAAAGCAAGGGTGTAATCTTTAAACGATGCCTAGAAAAGGTAACACAAGATAAAACAAATTCCCTCTTTGTTCTTTAGTCTGAAAATGAATTTGAGAACAAACGAGTGGCGTTACTCATGAAATGTGATGTATTTCCGATGAAAGGTTCACAAAAATGTTGAAAACACTGATGACGAGGGTGTGTTATTTATATTCCGAAATGTATTCTGGGATGTGCAAGCTCCATGTGATAGGTGCCTGTTCATTTTCATAATCAATAAAAACAAAGAATTACTTTTAAAAAATAATTATATATATATATATATAGTTTTTCTTTTGTTTTTTGTTTTTTTAATTTTGTAAAAAAAAATCTTTAAAAAAAGGATGAAATCCATAACGACATCACTAAAGTCATGTGACTTTTCTCCCAAAAGGAAAGCAGTTTAACTATTACAGATTTGGACGTAGTTTGTTTATTTTTATTTATATTATGGAAATGATGTGTTAATACTGGATTATTAGATTTATTTCAAACACGTTTTTGTGTACTAAAATAATACAATACAATATCTTAACAAACTACAAAAAAAAAAAAAAAAAAAAAGCATGCAGGACTGAAACCCTCGAGGACTGGGAACTAATTAAGTCCCTGCTAGGGTGAGTTAATTTTTTATCTTAATAATATGTTATGGTTTCATTTATTCAGACAACTTGTTTCAGAAAATTTACTTTTAAATTTACTTTGATCTCTTAATATGTTTTGATGTCAGTCTTCTTCAGAGGTGTCTGCTGATCGCTTTGATTTGTTTAGTTTTTTTTAGATGATTTTCTTTGTATAAACAACGCAGTTGTTACCTGAAAAAGTTCGTCATCGTTTTTGTCGACTACATGTTTTTAAGTGACAATAATGAATGAAAACTTTATCAAAATATAATGATAATTTTGTCGAATAATAAAAAAAAAAAACTATAATTTCGTCACACGGGACTTTATCTAGTCAGAACTCTTGATCACAGACTTAGACGACTCATCTCAATGTCATTTAGTTGATTAAAACTAGACTATAACGTTATACTTTACATTATTGGATTTGTCTTAAACATGTCTTTATGTAGGAAAATAATACAACACAGGTTTCTTCATTGAAACCAATTAAAGAAAAAAAAAAAAAAATGCCAAGATGATTAAAGATATGCAAACACGTGTCGCTAAATACACAATATTGTTGAGTTTTGTGCATTCACTCACTCGCTCACTCATTCATTAGTAAATTTGCAGACAAAAGGAGTAGATTATGTGTAATCTAGCTATTAAAATGTAATTATGCAATGGCACTTCAGCTAATCTACCTGTTTACTACTGGGGATAATAATACTTTTGGAAAAAGATGAACTATTGAGTGGCTCTGTGGACACCTTAAATATACATAACTAGTAGAAAAATGATGAGAATACATAACACAGACAGACAGGGGGAGAATAAAATAAAAAGAGTGACACAGAGATCATTACCATACAGAGGAGACAGACGTGTTTCTATCTAAGAGGTGTTCACTTTAGGCCTATATAACCACAATTACCACATAAGCTCTGATGTAGACTAGGAAATGACATAAAATAAGGCTTTAAATAAATTTGGTTTTTTAAAAAAACAGACCAGTCACCACATCACGACCATTAGTTATCTTTGAGTCAGTGTTGTTTGGTTTGAACTTGAATCTTTTATCCCAAAGTTTGACGTATAGAGCAAGGGTTCACGGGCCAAATATGGACAAGTTTGAGCTTATCTTATCTAAATGATAAACTATGTGAGTAGTGCATAACAGTCCCTGTAGGATCTTCACTTGGGTGTCCTTGATTTGGGGAATTTGGGGACATTTTGTGGAACAATTTGAGGAAAATTGCAAGATTTTGAAAAAAAATGAGAGCTAAAAATGACTGCTGTGATGTGATGTAAGAACTAGACAAAGAGTTGTAGATATCTACAACTGAATTAATTGGTAATTTACAAAATGTTTAGTGCTTTTTCTATCATTTTTACTTTCTCGAGCAGGCTGAATTTGATGCTTTAAACGGCCGGATTTGGCCCCCAAGCCTTAAGTTTGACACATGTTACATTGTAGAGTATAAGAAGCAGAGAAAATGTGAGGAGTTAGGAAACGGCCATCATGTTCATTTAGACAATCAGACGCACCTCCACTAGGTGACGTAATAATCTGACGGCCGCGAAGGTTAGTGACGTCTGCCATGGTGGAAAATATGCAAATTTCCAAAAATGGACTAAAAGCTTATTTATAACACTTTCTCTTGATAGAATCTCAAAAATCACAAGGTTTGAATGTAAATCAAAGGAAAAGAGGCTACCATGGCTACGAGGGACAAAAGTGAAACTAAAAGAACGTCACAGTGAGAATGATTGCTCACATACTCACCTTCCACTCAGAAATATGAATTTTGTTGAATAAAACATAATGTGGCTAAAAATGTCTCTAAATCCTTTTTCTGTTTTATGTCAGTTATAATCTGATAATATGGCTGCATATCATAAAATATGGGTTTTACCGTAACTTATTTTTTTTAAAGTTATTCAAGCATATTATTGCATTGGTAACTTACATGATCTCCATTACTTGTCAGCGCTCGGGTGTGCATGTCTCTTTAAATGTTGAAAAAAAGAACAAAAATAAAAAAAAAAAAAATAAGAAGAAAAAAAGCAGAGAAAATGGGTGATAATAACACAGTTCCCAGTGCCGTGCAGTAACAGATAAGGTTTACTCATGGGGATGATGATAATTTTGATAGCAAATTTTGATTTATCATAGTTTTAGTCATAGTCTTTTGACTAAAATGCAATGCAGTGGTAAAACTATCTAGTCCTGGACTGTTTAGTCAATTTAGTCATCAGGACTATTTCAGTTTTAGTCTAGTTTTAGTCAATTAAATGACATTAAGATTTTAGTTGAATAAATCTGTTACAGATATAGTCGACTAAAATATACAGTCTAAGAGTTTATGCATTTTTAAAAAAGATCCAATTAGCATTTATCAACCTGATATTATGGTATTAATATTTATAAATGCACACAGACATATTTCATGTGTTTAACATGTAAGACAACATGAGTTCTGATTGGATTTCATCCCATGTGACAAAATTACAGTTATAAATATATATTATAATATAAATATATTTTGATATAGTTTTAGTTCACGTGTATTTTGTTTATTTATTTATTTTAATTGTCATAGTATAGTTATTGTTACTTAAAAAAATGTAGTGGGTGAATATTTTTAGTCAACAAAATAAACACTGGTTCATAAGTAACAATAATCAATCAGCGTAGCAAAAGTCAAGGCTGCATTATTCATAGCCGCAATCTAAGTCAACACTTTTCCCAGAAACCATATCATAAGACATAAAAAACATAAACAAGGTATGATTTCAGATCAAATCAAAATAGATAGAAGATGATATATTACACATCAAAACATTTATTGAAAGTTTTGTGGATGATTCATGATTTTTTTTTCTTCTTCTTTTAAAGGTTTTCTTCATTTGTTTTCACCCAACACTTATAGTTAATATGATGTTCATTTATTTAATGCCAACGTGTGAGTATGATTGTGTATTTTAGTGTATTATTAACCCTGGGAATCACTTGCTATTTGTAAATCTGTTTTAGAAAATGGCTCCAGCAACTTGATCGTATTTATTTTAATTTGAAAGGTACAACAAAAGGTTAACAAATGGATCACTCATATCATATGTGTAATAAATGTTTTGCAGCTTTAATTTCTTTGATTGAACTCGTTTTCTTGTTGCATTTCAGTTCATTTCTGGTCTTTCATTGTTTCTAGTTCTTCCCATCACACCAAAAACAACAGCTTAACTATAATATAATCAGTGTACGAACATTTAAGGTTAGATTATTCATAACCAGGATGTACATTTGGGTCATAATGAGGGAGTCAACAGTTTTTCACCATGGGAAGATTTCAGATTAAATCAAATATAGGAAAATAAAAGGTTATTTATTATACATCAAAACTTAGGGTGTCCCGATCAGATAGTGATATTGAATATCGGTCCGATATCAGCCAGAAAACGAATATATATCTCCGCTATATAATTCAACTTTATTTGTATAGCACAATTTACAACAAAGTCATCTCAATGTCTCCGATAAGTTTCAGTTGTTTTTGTCCCCGCCCTCAGTTGTTCCCACCATATACTGACAGTAAAAAATAACTGAAGAGAACTTGAATTGTTTGCACTTTAAAGGTATAATTTGTTTTATTGGATTTATTTAGGTTATTTATAATGTATTTTTTAATTTATTTTATTCAATTGTAGAATACTGTAGATATTATGATGAAGGTTAAAATGTATGTAACCAATTGGTTAATAATAAAAGGGTCAGTTTTTCTCATCCCTACTGTTCTCTGTTTGAGTGACATCACTTGGTCAAGACTTTTCTAACATTCCACACTACAAAATATGTCATAAAAGTAGTGATATTGTGGTGATTTTGTATAGGATCGATATCGGTATCGGCCAACACTCAAGGCCGCAATATTGGTATCGTATCGGATGTGAAAAAGTTGTATCGGGACATCCCTAATCAAAACATTTAATGACAGTTTTGTTGTAGATACATGTTTTACCTTCACTGAATCCATGAAAACAGTCAAAAGAATATGCGGAGAAAAAAATTGATTAAAGAAAAGTTATTTTTCAGGTTTTCTTTATTTGTTTTCATCCAACACTTGTTAACAACACACTTATAGTTCACATGTTTATTACATTAATGTCAACGAATGACAAGTGTGATTGTGTATTTTGGTGGCATGACTTGCCACTTGTACATTTATTTCAATTTGAAAAGTACAGCAAAAGGTTCATGAAGGGATCGCTCATATGTGTAATAAATGTTTTCCATGCTTTAATTCCCGATTGAACTCATTTTCTTATTTCCTCCACATTTCAGTTATTTTTATTGTTCCTAATCCTTCCCATCATACTCCAAAACTTGTAAGGTGTGTGTAACAACATATCTCACATTGGATCTTGAATTATGGAATCTTTTTTCTTACCTGTCCGATCATGATCTCGGAATAAATGTTCTCTTGCACAAACAGGCTTCATACTTTAGTTTGACTAATGCCAGACGCCCTTTGGGCTTTACGCATTTTTGAAGACGTGCACAGCACACCCGTCCCCTCCCCTCCCGTCCCCTCCCTGCCTGCGGGGCCCGGGACGCCTCACACACACGTTCCTGGACCTGGAGACGCGCCAGCCTGGGATTGGCTTCCAGCTGCTGTTGGGGGCGGAACCAATGCGCAGGATGCCCAAATATGGACATATGGAAATTCGCTTGGATCTTATGACTCAGCACCTGAATATATACCATCAACGATGAAGAAACTGAAGTAAGTTTTTTTTTCTTAATGTCCAGGTACCAGAACACCTGATATATTGTTGAAACATGTTAGTATTTAGGCTTTATATGCGGAATTAAACATTCATTTAACACTTGTTCGCTCATGATCAGCGGCGGTTATAGTTAGTGTCTTATTTGAATATTTATTGAAAACACTAAATACACAAAAGAGCTTAAAAATGACAGAAAAGGTAAGTGCAAAAAAATGTAATAAATAATAATAATAATAATAATAATAATAATAATAATAATAATAATAAAACAACACAAGCGTATAGCCAGAAATCAAGGTCTGTCGTAAAGAAAACAAAATAACAGCTTTATCATTATTATTATTATTATTAGTAGTGGTATTATTATCATCAACAACATTATTATTATTATTATTATTTTTTTTTTGTAAAATTCTGATTATTATCACTATTATTTCATAATGATTAAACATTCATTTCAAGCTGTCGTTCACTCATCATCACCTATGGTTATGGTTTGTGTTTTCTGAAAGTGTACAATACAGAGAAAAGCCCAAAAATGTCAGAAAAGAAGTAAGTGCAATAAATAAATAAATATAATAATAATAATAATAATAATAATAATAATAATAATAATAATAATAATAGTGACAGAAATAGTAATAATAATAATAAATCAAATTTACATAGTGCTTTTTTGGGATGTCAAAGCCACTTTACATAAAACAAACACAAATAAAGAAAATAAAGACATAAGGAAAATCAAGTTTGAACAGGTGGATTTAAAAATAATAAATATAAAACAACACAAACGTATTACCTGCATCTGAAATCAAGGTCTGGAGTAAAGGAATCGAGTAACAGCTTTAATATTATCATTATTATTATTTTTTTTATCATGATTAATAATGAATAGTGAGTATTTTTCATCATTATTAGGTCTAGTTAGTTTTAACATATAAGACTTGAATTGTACACGTGGTTGCCAACTTGACATAATGTTTATAGTGTTCTCGGCACTAACGTCATTCACATCCCGGGGGCGGGGCTTTTTTTATGCAACCAACCAATCAGCGTGTCTGTAGGAGCGCTCTGAGTCAGATGGTATAAAGCTTGGAGCGCGCGTGCACTGCTGTCATTTACAAGGAAACAACCGCGAGTTTCACATTAAAACAGAACAGATCGGGAAAAAGAATCACAAGTGGACTCAAATCTGCTGAATTAGTCACTGGACTCCGATTAAAAGGTACAAACCGACGACTTGGGTACAGTAGTTTTGGAAGTTTTGCTCTGTTTTCATAAAGCTTTGGTTCTTCAGAATATAAAGTGGACTTTTTTTTAAAACTTGGAGATTCATTGACTCATTTGGGACACTGGCTCTTTCTGCGCACTCTTGTTGGTTTTGACTGTGTGATTTTTAGAAATAATGTCCACAATAATGGAACAGCCTTTTTATGACGACTCGTTTCTCTCTGCTTATGGCCATCCAGGCGCAGCCCTGCCCGACTACAAGCTGCTAAAGCAGAATATGAACTTGAACTTCTCTGATTCATATCGGAGCTCCAACTTCAAGCCCCAGCAGCAGCACCACCACCAGGACTTCTACCCGGCGGGCACTGGTGCGGACCTGGGCTGCTCCCTGAAGCTCGCCTCCCCGGAGCTGGAGCGACTCATCATCCAGAACAGCAACGGGCTCATCACCACCACCCCCACCCCGGGACAGTACCTCTACAACCGGGGCATCACCGAGGAGCAGGAGGGCTTCGCTGAGGGCTTCGTCAAAGCTCTGGACGACCTGCACAAGATGAACCAGATGGCGCCTCCGAACGTGTCCATCGGCTCCGGCTCCGTGTTCGGCTCGTCCATGCAGCCCGAACCCATCGAGTACACCACGCTGAGCAGCTGCAGCACGAACCCGGTGAGCCTGAGCGCTGGGAGCACGTACCCGTCCACCACCATCAGCTACCTGCCCCACCACCACCACCACCACCACCACCAGTTCCACCCCCAGCATCCCCCCCAGGCGCTGGCGCACGCCTCCCACCACTTCCAGCACTCCATACCAGGAGCTGGACTTCACTCCCAGCGGTTCGGGGGGTTAAAGGAGGAACCTCAGACTGTCCCTGACATGCAGAGCAGCGACAGCGGCTCCCCTCCCATGTCCCCCATCGACCTGGAGAACCAGGAGCGCGTCAAAGCGGAGCGCAAGCGGCTGAGGAACCGCCTGGCAGCGTCCAAGTGTCGGCGGCGCAAACTGGAGCGCATCGCCCGGCTGGAGGACAAGGTGAAGGGGCTGAAAACGGACAACGCAGGACTTTCCACCACAGCCTCGGTGCTGAGGGAACAAGTGGCGCAGCTCAAACAGAAAGTCATGACGCACGTGACGAGCGGCTGTCAGCTCATGATCGCGCCCAAAGTGAAGAGTTACTAGGCAACGACTAGCTTTGATCAGACACTGGACAATGAAACTGCACTGACAGAGGACTGGAGCTGTGTGTGTGTGTGTGGTGGGACATTGACAATATTAAAACACACACACACACACAGGTAAAAAAAAACAAAAACACTCGGGGCATTTTGAAGCACATTTTTTCAGATTGTCGTCTTGGCTTTGCCTGTTTACATTTGGTTCACTTGTCGTTCTTCTTGTGTAACTTATTCGTGTTCGTCAGGTTGAACCTGACAAACCTGTTGTCTGGTATGTTATGTTATTATTATTTTTTACGTGTACAGTCAATATTTAAGTAAATGAAACTATGAATGAAGGAATGTCTTCTCGTGTTTTTGACGCGTTTCAAACGTCACTAAGTTGGGAGTTGTCGTGATTCTTCCATCTTCATTTAGTGAAATCAAAGTATGGGATTAGAATTAAATATTTTCATAGAGCATGTTTCTCAAATGGGGGTACGTGTTCCCCATAGGGACACGCGATGGCACTACTATGGATTCAGTGAAGGAAAAACACATCTTCAACAAAACTTTCATTAAATGTTTTGACGTATAGTAATAATAACCCTTTATTTTCCTTTCCATATGATTTGACCTGAAATCTTCCCCTTTATGATTTGCTGAAAAACTGTTTACTCCCTCATCACTACATCTGTAACAGATTAAGTCAACTAAAATTGTAATGTCATTTAGTTAAGTGTTTCTCAAAAGGCAGTCAAATTGATAGAAAAAAAACCTACTCAAATTATTCTACTAAATTAAATACATTTTTAAAATAATATTAAGGGAATGTTAGTGAATTTAAGTTTAAGGTCACTTAACATTGGATATTGCTGGTCTAATACTTTAATGTAATTTATACCTGGAAGTGCAAACTAGGACACATTAATGTTGAAATTGCTCTTTTTACTGTCTAAAATCTGTGGCTCACTTGAGATCAAACTGGTCTGTATTTGGCCTCTGAACTAAAATGAGTTTGAAACCACTGATTTAAGGTTTTAAAATGTGTTTCTTTAGCTTTTGTTGACATGGGTAGAGTGAGGTGTCTCGTCCTAAGCCTGACTAAAATCCCTTGAGGATAATCTTTTAACATATTTTTCCTTTTTAATGGTAAAGAGGAGAAATCAGATCACTTTTTTTTTGAATCTATAAAATGTATGTCATCTATAAAAAGCGATGGCATCGTGCGGAAATCCCGTAAGTTATGTTTCTGCTGAGTGGTTGTTACGGCTGCGGAGTAGGGGACTTGTTGCTTCTTGATGACGTCATGACGTCACTCCATATATGGTCAACGCTGCCGGTAATCGTCACATCACGCAGAGGTTTCCGGGAACTCCCTCCCACACTGTCCGATAAAGAAACTGCCTTTTCCCTGTGTGTGTGTGTGTGTGTGTGTGTGTCTGTGTGTGCGTGTCTGTCTGTCTGTGGTTTAAACAAAGAAAGGTTCTTTCCCCACTCAGGTTTGATTTTCCCCCAAAACAGCGTGAGAAAAGTAAACATTTAGCTCAAATATCCCAACTGGTCTATTATTCTAAAGATAAAGTGATTTATTGGCTCCAAAATATAGGAAAATTGTAATAACTTGTCTTTTGTTGCTATAAAGTGGAAAATACGACAGGAAAAATAATTTGAAAATATCAAAATTAACTTACCCGTAGGATTTTCCCTAGAGCAGGGGTTCCAAAACAGGGGTATGCGTACCCCTAGGGTTTTTTTTTGTTGACAAATTTACCACAAACCATGTGTTATTGCTTAATAAAAAAACTACATTTTATTTTAATTTATTAAAACAGGGTTATTTTATGTTGTCAAGGCCATTGTATCACACTTCTGACAATGGGACATAATACTTACATTTTACATAAGAGACTGTATTTACTTATTGTTGAAGTAATCACAAAAGTTGCATCAGTATTTTAAAAAAAAAGGAAAAAAAACTAAACTCATTGTTTTGAATTTGTTGATTAAGCCTTAAGGAACCAATGATCGAGACACATTTAGGGGTTTAGAAGAGCCAAGATTGGGAACCACTGCCCAATAAAGTAACTAAAGTCATTTGTATTTCACAAAAGTCTGTTATTTAACGCTGAAATCTAATCAGTCATTAATGACAAGGATTTAGATATCATAGGCCGATGTTTGCATAACTATTATGAAAAATAAAAATACTGTATTTTATACAGGACTACAAAACACTAACAGATCATGCCAAAAAGGTCAGACAATGATTTTGAATAAATTTAAATTAATTTTAAAGATGTTTTAAGTAACGGAGTAAAAACTCAACCCATTTAATATCTATTTATGCATTTATATGTTTTTTTTTTTTTTGTTTTTTTAACTGAATTAGACCATAGTTGGGCTGAACATTTGATATACCTCAACACTGACCCACACAGAGCAGTTATTTGGTGGGTAAAACCAGATAGTTAGTGATCAGGACACCATGCTCCCTCAAAGGCAAACAAGGAAGCTTTCAAACATTAAACACACACACAGGAATGAGGTCAAGGACATGAAGCTGTGATCATTATGTGAGGGTTGTACATTCAGAAAGAACTAAGCGTTACAGCCCAGCCGTCTAATAGAGCAGTTACAATATTTGGCCCTTTAGCGCATCCAATGTTGGCCTAGAGGAGAAAGTGACACAAAGAAATCATTGTGTTAATTACCAATTCAGTTCTTCATATCACGTTTAATAAAATTCTATAATAATGGCAGAGGATCGTTGTTTCGTTTATGCTTATATCACTCAATTTTACATAATTCCTGCAATTTCTCTCCAACAAACCCATAGAATTTCTCTAAATTACATGAAAATTGGTCACAAAATCAAATATCTGATGTGAAGATCTATTTCCCTCCCCCTAAAATCAGTGGCCCACATGAGATCAAACCCCTTCATAATGTGACACTGAACAAAAAGAGTTTAACACCAATTACCCACATTTCCTTTTATACGTTACTGCACTGATACAGTGAATAACCAGTCTAATAACCCAAACATTGCTATTTTTAATATTCATAATGTTATGTAAACATATATACCCAAGAGTTTCTTATAATCAAACACCAAATTTCTTAATTATTCAGTATTTGTCCTTTAAATGAATGAGTTTTAATTTATAGGACTATATGCGGTATTTCTCACTTTCAGTAAAGTGCGTAGGGGATCATCAGATATGTGCCCTGGTTAGTAGTTTTCTATTTAGATGATGTATCTCATTAAGTTTAAATAAAAACAAAGCACAGTTATTCATATTGCAATATATCAAACTCTAATCACGTTCCTTATCCCAGGATATTTCCTGAAAATTGACCATTAGTTTGAGTTCAGACTGTTTACAGACAAATAAAGCCAGGGAAAAAACACTACCAAATTGGCAAAGATACAAAAAAAAAAAAAAAAAGTTAATGTTAAAACTCAGATCAGGTATTTTTGCGGCTTTTTAAAAAGATTAATATTACATATTCTTATGAGTCCAAAAGGATTTTTGTGACTTTTGGCACAAAGTGTGTTGTATTGAGTCAATCTGAGCCACAGCAGCATTAATCAAAGCCTGAGATGTTCTCAGATCTTCTGCCAGTGTCAGGATCCAAAGCATTTAAACCACATTATTCTAAAGAAGTGATATTCAATTTTACTGCTTTAAAAGGCATGCGCTGCCCCCTAGTGGCTAAACCTGCTCACACACCATCAGTTTCCTGGATTAACAAAAACACACCAATTGTATTTTTATTTTTAATACAGAAAGCATTGAAAGCAGGGAAAATGATAATACTTTTTTCGGAAAAAACAGAGGAAAATAGCTTTAGTTTCAGTGCTTAAGACTATGAGGTTCCCCAACCATGTGTACATGGAGCGTACAGAGACAAACTGCAGATTGGTTGTAGAGTAACTTCAAACACTTCACTGGTAAACACCTCAATAAGGCAAGTGCTACAGCGAGAGAATGGGTTGACTGTCGCTTTGCGTTTACTGCTTGGAGAAAAAGGCTTTGCTTTTGTCCACATCTGGGATGATTGTGTCACTGCCGGGTTTCCAACCAGCGGGACAAACTGGAGAGGGAGGGAGAGAGAGAGAGAGAGAGCGAGAGAGTTTACTTTACCACAACATTGAGAGATACTGAACAGAGGAATGTCTGCTAAAGCTGGGTACACACGCACACTAACAATCAGACCAAATTATTTATGTTTTATAAGATTATCCTGTAGTCTGAGGTGTGTTTAGACCAGTGGTTCTATAACTTCAAACAAAGGTGAACTTTCCAGCCCCACCTGCACCCATAGCTCCCCAAATAATACATAATGAATCTTTTCATTTCTGCTAAATTTTTAGGCTTCTTATTACTGTCTGTGTGTGTAGGCATTTTGTATAGTGTTAATGATCTTTATTGGGCATTTCAAGTCCTAGTGGGACAATAAAACCAGTTAATTTCAATAGAAATATGACCTGTATGGTCAAATGTTTGAAACTAAAGACATTTCCGAGGGCTCTGCTGTTGTCAGCCTGTGAAATTAGCTTTGGTTTTTCTGTACTGTGACATTGTGGTGGACTTGACTTCCTGTTTCTGACAATTTCTTCTGTTCTTGGGATGCATCCAAACAGTCCCTCCTATTTCCTTTCCTATCCAGTTTTCCATAACACAGTGGATGACGACGGGGTTAAGGAAAGGTGTTAAGACAGGAGTTAGGAAATGGCGATCACGTTTGTTTTGACAATCAGATGCACTTCCACTAGTAGGAGTGTGACGATATATCGATACGGCGATATAGTCGTGATATTTTTTCGCACGATCGAATATCAATATGCTCACGCTAAGTAGCAATTTTTTTTCTTTCCACTTTTAAACCTTTTCTGCTTTTTCACTAAAATGTGCAGGTAGGTTTTCACAGAAATCTTGTCACTGTTTGTTGAAGGAAACAATATTTTATTTACTGGAATTTTGCACTATAATGGTGTCACTGGTAAAAAGCACTATTGGAGATACTTATTTATTTACATTGGTATGTTGACACTTATTTACAGAAATATTGCACTAAAATAGTGTCACACTTCATTGGACACTTTTTCAATTTATTGTCTTTCAGAGATATAAAATAAAAAGTATTTTTTCACTTAATCTTTTTTTTTTTCTTATGTCATAGATTATCGTAGATTGATATCTGACCAATATATCGATAATCGCAGTATCATCATATCATGAGATAATTGTTATGGTGAGCTTTGTATCGCGTATCGTATCGCGAGGTACCCAGAGGTTCCCACCCCTATCCACTAAGTGATGTAATAATCTGACGGCTGCGAAAGTTAGCGACGTTTGCTGTGTTGAAAAAAATGCAAATTTACTAAAAGCAGATTTTTTATACACATATATATATATATATATATATATACAGGTATATATATATTTAACATACACCTTCCGCTGATATAATCTAAAATATCCTAAGGTCTGAATGTAAATCAAAGGAAAAGAGGCTACGAGGAACAAAAGATGAAACTAAAAGAACGTCACATTGAGAATGGTTCCTCACACTCACCTTCCACTCAGAAATATGTATTAGGTTGAATAAAACATAATGTGGCTAAAAATTAGGGATGCAACAATATTCTATATTTTACCGAACCGTTCAATACACCCTGTTCGGTTGAATGCACAACGGCAAAAAACGGTATTTTCGGTACGTTTCCCCATCACAAAACGTTTCCAAAACTTTGTGCAGGCGCGCATGCTGTGTGAACCCCTCAGGAGCACAGGCATGAGAGCAGCACAATGATCAGGTTCAGTGCCATGTGCTGCTCATGCCACCTTCAGAGCCAATCACAACGGCCCTGAATTTCCTCGGAGCGCTGTGTTCCACTCACCCTCTCCGTGTTTGTCAGTGTGCTGGAAGGCCTGGACCAGACGCAGAGTCTCATCCACGGAGCGACCGACGGGCAGGTCGTTGATGGTGATTTGTCTTAAGATGCCCTTGTCGTCGATGACAAACAAACCCCTGAGATGTCCACAAAGTGTTTGTTACAGTGTTGCTGCTTAAACAGACCTGGCTTTATTAAAGATGTCATGAAAATGTGTCTGACCTGTAGGAGATGCCTTCATCCTCCTTCAGCACACCATAATCTCTGGAGATGGACTTTGTGAGGTCTGCCACCAGGGGGATTTTCATGGTACCCAGACCTCCCTGCTTCCGTGGGGTGTTGACCCTACACAAACAAAATAATTCAATCAAATACATTCCTTTTACAAGCTTAAAGCACATCAACAACAAGTCATTCTCTGTAGCAAGGGGCATCAGTTCATGTGTTTGTCATGTATTGGGGTCATGCTGGGCCAACACTTTTATATTAATCACACCCAGGGGTGCTGCCAGAGTTGTTGGGCCCCATGAAAAGAAATCTTACTGGTCCCAGGCCGGTGGGAAATTTTGATACCGTTTTACTTAAACCTATGCATTTTCATTGTATTTTCGACTATCATTAATTGGTAGGGGAAGCACTGAAAATATAATTAAATTCATTTAGATTCAATTATTTGCTCTATTTTCCAAAACAATTGTTCTTAAAAACATATGCATACAGTATGTTAAATTTTATGGAAATATTCTTTTTTTTTGGGGATTTTAGCAAAAAGTAAAACATTAAAAAAAAACCTAAATATTCTGGCTACATTTTGTATTTTCAGGCTTTTATTGTTAAAATCGTTCTAAAACAGGATTCAGCGACATTGGAACATTTACTCTGATATGTTTTGACTGTCAGTCTTCCTCAGAGGCATCAGGTGATCGCTTTGATATATCCTTTTGAGTTATTTATGGGCGTGGCCAACTTGACAGTTTTGTCAGGCTGACCACGCCCCCTGTCATCTTAGGTGTGGGAGAAGGAAAATGTGAACCGCAAACGCACGTCAAACACAGGTGCGCAGTTTGCCCGCAGCAGTGGATCTATTTACATAACCCACGTATCAAATATAAGGACGTTCTTGTGCATAAAAAGGATTGATTTAACAGTGGATTATTTCATTCCCTCTCTGCTCTGAGGACAGAGCACTGTGCGCTAACAGCTAAAGCGCAAAACTTTTTTTGCGGCGCAGCACACATTCACACAGCTTTTGCTGGACATAGAATTATGTTTAGGCATTAAATACATTATGTTGATATTTTTCTATTTTTTTGAATTAGATTTATATTTGGGAAAGTGAAAGTATAGAATACAGTGGTTTGACATTGTGTGTGGTGTTTCAATTAGGAAAAAATAGACAAACGTTCTCTTAATCAGCATTTTTAGGTTGAAAAACACTACTTTAAACTTTTCTGCTAAACAAATTTTAATAAATAAATAAATACTGAACCCAAATGTTAAAAATCACACCTTAAGACACAAAAATTCATAATTCATCCTACCCAGGAGTTAACTTGGTACATTTACACACCAAAAAAAAAAGAAAAAAATACTGCATTACAACTTGGCAACAACATAAATAAAAATGTGAACTTCGCTCTGAAGACACAGGAGCAGTAATTTAACACTTATCAATGCAATACAGTGTAGCAGTGCAGCAGCAGATAATGTGGGCTGGGTTCTCCTTAGGGACTGAAATAACTTCACTAACAGTTGATAACGGCCACTGAGGAAGCTTTAGAAACTCATCCCTTCACCTCAAGCACAGAAGTGTATATTTACCTTACATTATATTAATTATATATTAGGGCTGAACGATTTTGGAAAAAAAATTTAATTGAGATTTTTTTCCTCAATATCGCAATTTAAAATGCGATTATTTTTTCAAGGGCCTCTTGTCATGTATTTTTCAATGACCACAAGCAATAAACCTCTTCAACATTAGGGATGGATGTACTACTACTCTTATCGATCCGGTGCTTTATAGATACCTTAATTTTTGTGAATGGAAAAAAACAAAAAAAAACAAATAATGAACATCAATCTGTTTATTTTTAAACAAAATGAGTGAAAAACACAAAAGAAACAGTTCTAAATAAAACACTATAAATGTATAAATAAAACAGTAAAAAAAATACCATATAAAAAAACTTTAATATTAACAAAACACTAAACCAACTGAACAATACAAATATGCAAATCAAGCATAACTTAATGGAAAATTGTTCAAAAGGAGAATTAGTGAGCTGTGCCTCTGATGCTGCTGCTGCACTGGCTCGTGACAACGAGGCAAACTATGTTGATTTATCCCTGTTTTGCCGTATTAACTCAACGTTTTAGCTGTAAGATAATATATGATCGCAAGTCACTGCTCCAACTAAACGCTGCCGGCAGCCAAGGATCGGTAACGGTCAAAGTGCGGGGAAACCTACGCAGTCTAGGACTGCTACGCCGAGACGACCCGGCGTCCCACAAAGCAGTGGGCTTTCCTGCGAGGACTCGCCGCCACTGGAGCAGACAGAGGCGGTGCGACAGACGGCAGAAAGCGTGGCTGCTGTGGAGAACCCTGCACGGCGCGCGTACACAACTTCTCTGCTTCGGCACACACTTTTCTGACTCAAAATCACAATAGCCGCGTTTTACTGTAGTGTGCAGTTTTTTTGGCTGAAAACAATAAATGTGTAGACAGTCATGAAGCGAGGTGAAGAGTCAGTCAACTCTGCATGCGGGTTTTTAAGGAGGACTGACGGGCAGCACGGCAGTGTCAACGCTTGAGGATTAATGCTACCTTAAAAATATCGGTAACAGGGCCGATAAGGATGTAGCTTGTCGGTCCAAAAAAATCTAATAAATAATCGCAGCCTTTGCGATTAGAAAATAGCATTTTATGATATCGTGAGAATATTGCAAAAGCGATTAATCGTTTAGCACCTTATATTAATCATATTACTTTTATTATATACCTACACACCTATATTACATCTTACATTATATATATATTATATTTTATTAGAATTAAATATACTGTTTTTCTTATATTATGTGTGTGTATTAATTATCTACTTAGTTATTCTTACCAAGCCAGGTGACTGAAATGAGAGTCCACTGAGCAGCCGATGACCTCGCACCCAATTTTGCGAAACTCCTCACAGCGGTCGCTGAACGCAATGATCTCAGTGGGACACACGAAGGTGAAGTCCAGTGGGTAGAAGAAAAAAATCACGTACTTCCCTAAAAAACACAGCAGCGTATAAATAAATGAGTGACACGACGTCCCTGAAGTCGTCTCAATGACAGAGAGTGAAGGGATGAGAGCTGGTAGTAGTTGTTACCTTTGTACTCTGACAGTTGGATTTCTTTAAACTGCCCGTCCACCACAGCAGTGGATTTGAAGTTTGGGGCAGGTTTGCCAATCATTGCATTTCCAGCTGACATGGTGTTAGTGGCAAGTTACTGAAGGAGACGAAGCAAAGAAAGTATCACTTTATTTTACGATTCAAAGTCAAGCCAGTCGGACTAATTATTCATTTTATCTGCAGGACCCCTGCTTTTTTTCTTCAACAAAAATTAACTTAAATTAACTCTGCAGGGACAAGAATATCAAATATTTGTTGACAAACTTTTTAAGAATGGACAAATACTGCATTTGCCAAGTGGGCTCATGTAGGTACTTACTACTTTATCAAACTCACTGACTATGAATCTAGGCAACATTAAATACAGCATTCTTGAATTTATTGTGTGCAACATTTTTTCATTCTACATGTTTTCTTAAGGTTTATGTACTTTAAATGCAGCTTGTACACTTTTTTTATTGCAGATTTTAAAGGTAGTCTGCAACTCTTACAAAAGTGACTTTTTGTCATATTAGCTAAAGCTGTCACTATGTAAGGACAGCTTTACGTCAAACTAGAAGTTTGTGTGAAATAAAACAGTCTCATTGAGTCCCGCCCCCTGCTGCTCCTGCAGCCTTTGGCATATTACCAGAATGCACCGCAACTGAGCAAAAATAACCAATCAGATTGTGTTTGACAGCTGTTGCTCACAGGCCCCGTCCCTTTCCCGGGGCTGTAGCACCGTCTTTTTTACAGTGTATGGTCTGGAGAAGTAGAAGATGGAATTGGTGACTTTTCTGCTTGAAAGGTAATTACTGCTGCTTGATTTACATTATGTTTGATGTGTAATTGTTACACTAGAACTCTAGTGCATGTGTTCATGTGCTCACAGCAGCCTCCGTGTGAGCTGCTGTAAGTGACACTGTGTTGTTGCTGCTGCTGCTGCTGTGGTGTGTGCACATTGAGAGACAGAGAGAAGCGCTGCAGTAATATGCTTTTAACAGAGCATGTTACATTACTGTGATGTTGCTGTCTGGCTAATGTTAGCTTGTTAGCTCCTCTGAGGGAGGGACTTTGGAAAGTTTGGAAGCAGGGCAAGAAAGTAGGGGGGAGAGAGGAATCTGAGAGTTGCGGACTGCACCTTTAAAATAAGAAAGTTCCTTATGGTTCAGGCTTTGAGGCCACAGAACTCATAAGAACACATCAAAAAGATCAGCAGACGCTTCTGAGGAATGCTGATAGGTGACAGTTGAAACACGGCAGAAGATCAAAGTAAACTTCATGAAAAACTAACATTATTTCACATGCAGCATTATGGGAACAAAGTTTTTTTCTAAAAATTACTTCCATAGCTGGAAAACTTAAAGGTACCATTTTGCATTATCTGCATAGATAAACAATATGATCTGTTTAAAAACAAACAGACACACATTCCTTCTTTGCCGTTTGGAGGAATTTCTGGGTCAGAAGTTACTGCTTAAAATCCAAGCCAGGAATATTTACTGCAGCATTCTGATTATCACTTCCACTCCATTTTAAAGGGAACATTTAGAATTAGACGCAAGGACTGATTAAGTGCTAGCATTAGCATACTGCCTCTAAACTACATTGTTACGGGTTAGTTTGCACTGTAGTATATCAGGATTGTGTTTGTTTATTCCTAAAAGGTGTGTGAAGGAGAGCGGCTCTCACTGGGTAATACCGTTTACACACAGTCCAGTATCTCTGTACACCTTGAAATGGATTAGCCTTTAGTCCAGGGATTAACCTGTCTAGGGTTCATACTGTACTGATAAAAGCAGGGGGCCCCAAATAAGGAGCAGTTGTATCTAAAGTGGGCCTCAGATATGGGGCAGGGGGAATAAAAAGATTAATTCCAACATTATTATTGTGCAGTTGTTTGCACTTCCAACTGATATTGTAGGAATTTAGAAAAAAATTAAGTTATTTCAACTATTTGTTGTTAGAAATGACTGCAATAATGTCAATAATTTTATTCCCATTACTTAAATTATCTGTGTGATATTATGTAATATTATCTTAACATGCTCGAAAGTATGGAAGCAGATTTATTTGGGTTAATTATGATAAAGAAAATAATTTTAGGCTAATAAAATCAAAACGTCAAGAAAAAAAAAGCAAAATATGATGTTGAGAAAACGCGAGTAAAAAAAACACGAGATTAAAGTAAAAATAATAATAATAATTAAAAAAAAACTCAAAACACAATATTGCGCGAAAAGTCGAAGGTTTGCTAATAAAGTAAAATGTACGGAGGCTGCCGTTTGTTGTCCTATGGTGAATTGGCCCTCGTCAGTTTCTGTAGATTTGACTTTATTAGCAAACCTTCAACTTTTAGCACGATATTGTATTCTATATTTCGACTTTAAACATCGTTTTTCCGACTTAAATCCCGACATTAAATTTCAACATTATTATTGATATGATTTCATTCTTAATCAAAAGACACTTAAATGTCCCATCGATGCAGTTTTTTTCTGAGGCAGTGTTCAGCTGAAAGTCACATGCAAGTCATCATCAGGAGCTGAGAACAATAGTCCATTAGCAGGCTTATATAACCCAGGTCTGCACGGCTCAACATGTAGGAATGTATCCTTAAATCATGGTGTGCAAACCTTAAAAACGCTTTTACACATTAATAATCTAAAAAAGAAAAAAAAAAAAAAAACGATTAAAACAAAGAAAGAAAGACATCCAAGTTACGACGGTCAAATATTTGCTGTAAACTTGCTCATTTTCGGTTACAAAACGCAGTCCAAGGACTTGTGCGTTTACCATTCCAACTGCAATCGCTTTTACAACCTTTTTCTGGGCAGCTTGGTTCATTTAAACCCACTTTTACATGGACAGAGTTTATCCCTGTGAAAATTATTATAATTATTAGGTTTTCCTTGGAAAAAAAAGCTGAGCTGCAGCAACTGGGACAAAGAAAGATGCAGAAACACTTGCAGCAGCTGCAGATAACGCTCTACTTAAACCCGCTCAAGTGGTTAATTTAATGCGAAACCCATATATTAAAGTGGATAATAATGACTAGCAGACATTAACGCAGAACTCTGGAGGTGATTTCACCTTACCTTTAGAACAGAAATGGTGGGGGAGCAACGGGCAGGTCTGAGGCCAGCAAGAGGAATCCAAAAAGATCGATAGGAGGGTGGGTGGCGTAAAGAGCAGCGAGGTACGGGTGGTACCCGGATATGAAAGATTATACTTTCAAAGTAAAAGCTAGGTCCTGTTTCAATCATAAATAATGTAATGAGTTTGGGAAGGTATGCAACAGAAGACCCACATAACCTCGAAATACTTAAAACAGATAGGTTAACAAAATAATGTATGGAGTTTGGGAATCATCTTTCCTGCTATCTCGTTGTAGGATGTTTATTTTGAAAGACTGGCCGCCTTGCCAAAGCTACGACTTCCGGGTAGCAAACGATACCGAAGCACTGATGTTGTACGAACACACAATGACCCGAAATTGAGGTAAAACATTATAATTTTATGGAGCATTCGGTTATTTTGGTCTGTTGTTCACCCATGCTGCGTTTGTATTTTGTTCCTCTTCCATTTAATTGAATGTTTTTCGGCTAGCATGCTAACGTTAGCGTCCACAACATAACAAAAGAAAGGGGAAGAAGGTGGACGCAATTGTGGTTAACATTATAAAACAAGCAGTGTTGTTTGAAGATTATTCAACTGTTTTTTTTATTATTTTGTTGCTAAAGTGCAAATGAGCGTCTTCAGAAATTCGTAAGTGTAATTTAACCAGATTTGTATTGTGGCCGTGGCTATGGATACGTTAAACATATATGTAGACTGCCAATCTATGCATACAGGCCCTCATTGGCCAATTTAGGTCACGTGATAGGTGCACCACGTAACTTAAAGTTCCGTCAGTTGTATTTTAGCTCATATTTATTTTTAGCTACCTCGCTAACCCTTTTTTTTAGCCCTATCCCTAAAATAAAAAAATATATAAACACAGGCACATTATGCTTATGTAGAAAAGGTCCGGAAAACTTACCCATAGTCCCCGTGGGTGGGCTATTGATAAGTTTCTGTCTCAATAGACACTTCTTTGTATTATCGTGATACCTCAATGACGATATGTATGCTAAGATTCAATTAAAGCCTATTGATGTTTATTTATTTATTTATTGTACCAATTGGTCAGAAAATCACAACTATCAGCTTAATACTATGATTAAAACAGCTCTGTCTCTTTAAGGACTTATCTAATCAGACATTTGAAGGTGTGCTGTGGTATTTGACCAATAGAAGTTAGTAGATCATGATGATGATGATCATGTGCATTACTGCGTTCCAAATTAATTTTAATTCCGAGTTTCCCAAGAATAATTTCGAACCCCCCCCAGAAGCACACTAAAGCTGAGTATCTCCATTAAAGCTGCAGTATGTAAGTTTTTCGGTTTTGAAAAAAAGCGGAGGGAGGATTCTACTTACTGCAGTTTTAATTTGCCACTTTTGAAAGTTCGAAAACCATTTTAAGTGAGAAAGTGACCAAGTAGAATATCTAGTTGTGGTCATTTGACCCATAAAATTAGCAAAAACACATTTCACTCTGACATTTCAGAGATTTTCTGAGACCCTCTCATTGGGTCCTATTCCCTGGTCTGAACTTAAGTGCTTTTTTACACGCTTCTCATGCGCGTATTCTTCGTACCAGGTTCCTGACATGCCTACCCCGCGTAAATCATCCAAAAAGGATGTTAGAAAAAGGCCATCACGTTTGTTTTGACAATCAGTTGCACTTCCACTAGGTTACGTACTAATCTGACGGCTGCGAAGGTTAGTGACGTCTGTCGTGGTAAAAAAACTACACATTTCCGAAAATGGACTACTTACTAAAAGTGCATTTATAACACTTTCCCTGATATAATCTCAAAAAGCACACGGTTTGAATGTAAATCAAAGGAAAAGAGGCTACAAGGAACAAAAGTGAAACTAAAAGAATGTTACTTTGAGAATGGTTGCTCACATTCATCACCTTCCACTCAGAATAATGAATTATGTTGAATAAAACACAATGTGGCTAAAAATGTCTCTGATCCCTTTTTGTAGAACCACAGAGTGCCCTGTTTTGTCAGTTATAATCTGATAATATAATTAAGTAATAATAATAATATGGCTGCATACAATAAGATATGGGTTTTCTATTATTTAAAGTTGTTCAAGGCATGTTATTGCATTGGTAAATTACATAATCTCCGTCCCTTGTCGATCATCGTGAGTTTCCGTACGCGCTCGGGAGTGCGTGTCTCTTTAAATCTTGTCACCTTAAGGAATCGTGGGTCAGTATTATCTCGTCTCCTTTGGTAAAGGATGCATCAGTGTTTCCTAGGCTAAAGGAGGTTATAAAGGAACCATTGAGCCGTCCTTTCCTTAGCTTAAAGAGATTTCGAACGCCTTTTATCATGGCCACCACTTAAACACGTCTGGGGGTCAAGTAGCAGTGGATAGAAAAGGAGATATGAGGGAATATTTGGACACAGCCAAGGAGTGGATGGCACGGATAAAATTTAATGAAATGTAACACATTTTGTCCCGTTTAGAACTGGTAAATGTGAACATGTTAGAAACACTGATGGTCTTGTGTGACTCCCCCCACCCCCGTGACCGTGACAGTGTCTGTTTGGATAGATTGGCTTAGTTTACCTCAATTCATTCTCCCAGGTGAAATATCTGCGCTGATGAGACCTGGACTAATTGACTGTCTATTGAAAGCTGCACCACAAGTGTTAGCAATGTTATACTAAAACTGTCACAGCAGCTGTTTAGACTGTGACAGTAAGAGCTGTTCCAAGAAAGTGGAGGTTGCTGCAAATGACAGGCGGTTTAAAACCTGCGTCCCTCAGACAGGGATCCTAATAGATAGTTTCACTAAAGTGTCAACATTTCATGTGAACTTTAACTTTAATTTCTTAGTTTAAAACTAACTAAACTGCATTTTAGTGTTTATAATAATTATATAATAGTATTATATTTGATTTATAATTAATTGTTAGTAAAAATAAATTTGAAAGTGCAACAGAAGAAAAGAAAAGAAATACATTTGTTAAAAATCATGGAGTTTCAGAGGAGGGGGGCAGCTGAGCAGAAAGCTTGGTCACCCATAGTCTGCATTAGGGCTGCTCAATTATAGAAAACATTATAATCATGATTATTTTAGTCGTAATTGAAATCACGATTATTCAAACGATTATTTGTCAACCAAAAAGTTTTCTATTATTTATACAAAAACATATTCTTTAAACATAAATAAAATCCTTCAACATTAAAATCAAGTATGTTCACTTTTGCACTAAACAAAACACTTGTTGCACGTGATGTGTCTTTGCTCTAGGTCTTCATCATCAAACCCAAAGTGTTCCTATAGAAGAGAATTTGACTTAACACTTGTTTACCAAGTGTTTTTGCTGCGTTTCTCCTGCCATGTTTCAAGACCATTAGCAACAACTTTCCTCATGTTAGCTTGCAGGCTAGCTTTAGCTTTGAGGGGGCGGGGCGGAGGGGAGGAGCTTGCATGTGTGTGGATTAAACAACTCAAAGTTAGTATTAATAACGTGTGTGCCAAGCTTTCTTATTTGTAGATGTCCGAAATAACGGGTTTGTTTTTATTTAGCGAATAAAACATTATGTTTTGTATTTATTTTTTTAATAATCTTTTTTTTTTTTTTTTTTTTCAATTATGTTATTTGTGTAATCATTGGGTGTAATAATCAAAATCGTAATCTAATTTCGATTAATGGAGCAGCCCTAGTTTGCATGCATTTGATTTTTGTAATTTTCACTGCTGTTACTATTGCCTGTATGCTTAGTATCTAAAGTCATAATCAAAAAAATAACAGATTCTTTAACAAAAACAAAAAAAAACTTTTTTTACCTTTCAAAAACTTCCTAAGATTTATAGTAGTTGAAAAGGAAGTTGTTTTTTGTTGACTGGGAAGTGTCTAAGTATTGGTGTGTTAAAAAGAATCTGTGATGCATTGCAATGATAATGACCACTGTCTGTAATTTTTGAATCCCAACAGCTGTTAATCTGAGACATCTGGAACATATGTTTGGTGTGGAAGAGGCGTCTTAGCCTCACTCATCTCAGCGCTCCCTTTGTACTGCTTTATCAGCATTTCCCAGAGAGAGTGTCGACACAAAGAGTCTAAGTCCAAGACACCGTCTTTAATTTAAGAGACCTCAAACACCTGCTACATGTCAGGTGATCCAGTCATGACAACGTCCCCAAAAGTGGATCATCAGGCGTCTCCAGCCAGAAGAAAAGAGTCCACATCATTATCTTCTGCTAAACCTCTGTGGGCGCCACTAGAGACCGACGCACCAATCACCTTAGGTATGGATAACGTTCACTGGTTGGTTAACAATGTTTTATAGTAAAAACAAATTCAGAAACCTCTCAATGAAATGGAATATAATTAGGGGTGTAAGGATACAACAATTTGAATCCCGATTTAAAAAAAAAAAAAAAAAGAGAGAGAGAGATTAGTGAACATACAGATGCTTATTCATTAATTTTTTTTATTAATATATTTTCTTCTTATAACCTAACAAATTGTTTGAACTGTTTGAACTCAAACCAAAATAAACTGCACATTTCTTCATTTATCACCAGGAAAAGTTGAACAAAAACATGCTTTTTTAATAAAAAAAAAAAAAAAGAAACGTATAAAATACAAATGTAAGAAAAGTTTGCTTATGTCCCTGCCTTAGAATTTACATATTTTTCTCAGTTTGTGCGTGTGTGCGTTTGGACGTTATGCGCTAAATCAGGTGATGTGTCGTTTATATTAGCGCGAGAAAGACGCTCAAATGAATAATTCATGTGCGCACACGGATGGGAAAAGTGTCTAGTTGAAACGGGTTTGGGCAGTGTTCTGTCGGGCTCGGGTCTGGTCTCCGACGTGATGACAATAGTGCAACAAGCGTAGATCTTTTTCTCTTAACGGAGCCAGCAGAGGAAAATGACATGTAGTACGGGACAGACTTGGTTTTAAAGCCTCTTGTTGTGTTTTCAACGATGTATCCAGGTATTTTAAAACAGAGCAGAGCAGCAGCGCTTAAAGTCTTTTCTGTGGCGGGCGCCATGTTTGACACTGCTTGGCACCGGAAATATAATGTTCTTTCTGTACGGCTCTGATTGGCTCGGTTTCTTTTGAACTGAGGAAGTGAGCAGAAACTGCTGCAATACCATACTCACTTTCTTACAAAAAGTAAGGAAGTGGGTGTGGCTTATCACCCGGCTACTTCTCCCACCGTTGCGTTTGGTTCAGCCAAAGCGAGCAGCACTAAAACAGTCCCAGCACCCCCTATTGTTTAAGCAGAGTATCAAAGCACATACTGTGCTGGATTGATTTTAATACACTCTTATTTGCATCGATTTTTAACCGATTTAAGATGTATTCTTACATTCCTAAATATAATGTTTTTCATTGACCTGTTCTTCTCTGCTTTCAGACACTGGTCATGAGGTTCATGTCTGCCAGCTTTGTGGCTGCTGGTATGAGACGCTTCAGGGTTTGTCCAGCCATGCTCGCTATCACCTGCGTGAGATGGGCATCCCTGACGGCGACGTCAAGGGCAACCCCGTCGACTTCCTCCATAAAATCATGGAAGACGGAGAGCAGAAGTTTGTTGGCGCTAAGCAGCAGGAGAAGAAGCTCGCACCCGACTGCTCTGCAAGATCGTCCCTTAAACGTTCCTCCATGCAGTCCGCTCCACCTCAGTCGTCCAGCAAACGACCTAAACCCTCAGAGGACTTCACCTGCATTCTGTGCGGCGAGAGGTTTGAGAACAAAAAGGGCCTGGGCAGCCACGCACGCTCCCACCTGCGTCACATCGGCGTGAGCGACATCGTAGGGAGGAGTTCTGCAGTGGAAGCAGTTCAGGAGCTGGTCAACAGTGGGATGTTGGAGCCTGTTCGCCTTCCCAAAACAAAAACTGGAACCATTTCATCCATGGCATCATCACCAGTTCCTTCTTCTCCCACCGCACAGGCTCGACCCTCAGCTTCACGCCAACCCTGGACCTCGCTCTCCTCATCGTCTCTCTCTGCAGGCCACACAAAGTCCTCTCAGGCTCCTTCCAACAAAGCTCCAAAGGCCAAGAAAGGCTTTCGGTTAGCAGTGGATCCTCTTCACAGGAAACCAAAACCAGAACCGTTAGAGATGGAAGTGTCTGCACATCCACCTACAACCAGCAGCTCTCCCATTCAGTCACCTGGTGCCTCTGAAAGTCACGCTGACTCAGGTAAGGCAGAGATTTCCCCAATCTGGTTTTTTCTTCATGAATTTTTATGCCTCATGTGTAAGAGATTGGTTAGTTATAGGGGTGTGCCATTTAAGGAACCTCATGATTTGATTCGATTACAATTTGATTATTCAACATAGTTCACGATTTTTGATGTATCTTTTTTTTTTTCCCCATTTAGGTTTTTGTTCCCCTCACTTTGTGGCTATTTCATACTTTTAACCAAGGTATATGTGTCAGTATCCATTAATTAAAGTATCCAAACAGATGTATCACCATTATCTTTATTCATGTCAAATCACCAAATCCAACAGTAATCATATAAAAAAATATATAACAATATAGAAATAACTAAAATATTAGCTTATTCAACTAATTCATTACACAGACCAAGAGTGAAGTGGCCTAAATCTGCACATAGGAGAGGGAGGAAGCAGTAATCGTACCCAAGCTCAGGCTTGATCACCTTGTAGCTGGCCACCTTTGATGAGGGTGTCTAGTATTAAAAAAGGCCGAAACAAAGGAACACAACTGAATCTGATGATGCGTCCTAAATTTACATCCTTCCCATATCGGCTCCCACGCAACTCTCAAATCTTTTGACACAAAGGACGGTTTCACATCATGTTCCGTGTTTAATGATTCTGAATCCGAACCAACGCACAACACACAGTGTATATCATTCAGTAAAAATTAAGACTTCCAAACAAAATCCTCAATGAGCTTCATAAATCAGACAAGAAACTAAACATTTTGCTGCGCACATTTGTATAGGACGAAGGAGGAACTTCCAATTGCATGACTAAGAACATATGGACAATAACCGACATTCAATGATGTTTTGGTGCCGTACATTACGTTTAATCTGATTGGTCAGCTATGATGTGATGCATTTGATTTGTGTTCTAATCATTTCTAGTAAAATTACTGGTTTAGAAATATAGTAAAAAAAAGTACAAGTACCCATAAAAGTTACTCAATTACAGTGACGTGAGTACTTGTAATCTGTTACTTTCACCTCTGGTTACTAACCAACCACGTTGCCTTCCACAGACATGCAGTCTCCACCAACGGTCCTGTGTGACTACTGTGGTCAGCTGTTTGAGACCCGTAAAGCCCTGTCCTGTCACGCCCGAGCCCACCTGAGGCAGCTGGGAATCTCCTGGTCCATTAGAAGCTCTCCACTCGACATCCTCAGAGAGGTGATGATGGAGGAAGGGAAAAAAGAGGCGCTGAATGCCGGAAAAACCTCGTGGACCTCCAGGAAGTCCTCAGACAGCCTCCCGTCTGCATCTGCAGCCTCCAGCTCCTGTGCCTCACCCCTGGACTTCTCCATGAGGGAGAAGTCGCTGCCTTTGAAGGGTAAAGCAGACCTTTTTCTGAATTCTTTGATCATTGCATCATTAAGATTTAAAATGTAGTGAAACAGAAGATGAAAAAAAATTCCAGCTAGTTAATTTTGTCTTCTTTTTTTTTAAACAATTTGTCAGGGGTGTCACACTTTTTTTATTTGAGAGGATAAATGCTGACCAGTTTTGATCTCAAGTGGACCGCAGATTTTAAGTGGAGAAAAAAATAAGATTTTTAACATCATTGTTGTGCTCTAGTTTTCAATATCAGTTCAAGTCACTTAGTTTATTTTTATTTATTTTTTTTTACCAATTTTTGCTATAAACAAAGGGAAAATGGCAAGCCCCTAAAAATATTGCGGAGTTTCATTAACTTGGTGACTTTGAGAGAAATCAACAACTAGATTATTTGGTAATTTACACAATAATTCATTTTTACTTTCTACTGCGGGCCGAATTGGATGCTCTAAAGGGCCCTATTTGGCCCTCGGGGCTTGAGTTTGACATTTGTGCATTATGTTAAGGTTTTATTTATTCAGATTTACTTTGATCCCCTGACATGTTTCGACTGGCAACTGTCAGTCTTCTTCAGAGACGTCTGCTGATAGCTTTGATAACCATAGAGCAATCCAGAGACCTTCATGCAATAGGGGGCGTGGACAGCCTGTCAAGTTTGGCCACAGAAAGAACTCATAAGGATACATCAAAGCGATCAGCACAAGCCTCTAAGGAAGACTGACAGTTGGCAGTCGAAACATGTCAGAAGATCAAAGTAAATTTCAAAGTATATTTCCTGGAAAAAGTTGTCTGAATAAATGAAACCTTAATATATTGTAAAATGTGAGATATTTGATATTTTATTTATTGTTATTATTTAATCATCCATTAGCTTTGGTTGGTTCTTCTTTACAGAGGCTAATTATGTTAAACTAACCTTATCTTTAAACTCAGACTTTGAACATTTAGTTCACTGACCTTTTCAGTCTGAGCACTCATTACTCAACGATTAGTGTCATTGAGCATATTATTTACAAGAGAATATGTAGCCCCCGATTCACAAATGAGAGCCACAGAAGTACGAAGATACATGTCTTTGTAGTGTTTATATTAATATAAGGGTGTAAGAAAAAATTGATTCAGTGATATATCACGATATTTCATTGCGCGATTATCATATCGATCCAAAAACTGTCTAAATCCATTTTTTAATCATGTTTTTTAACGAAAAAACATCAGAATTCTGATTCTTCTGATTCTAGATGTATATGGTTACTTCTTTTTTTAAAATAAGAATTTAAGAACTTAACAGAGTCAGAATCTGTTGTAGAAGCAAAAGTTAAGCTTAGAAGAAAAAAAAGTAATTTAATAATTTAATAAACATACCACTTGTTTTTAATATTTGTATTTGAATTACAGTTAGTTACCATTTTAGTTGTTCTCACATATTTAAAAAAAGAAATTTGTAATTATTAATATCGCGATGCACAATTGTGTATCGTATCGTGAGATTCATGGCAATGCACACCCCTACAATAATATGATATATTCCAACTAAAGTAGTTTAATAATTTTGTCACAATTTGAAAAAAAAAAAAAGTTAAATTGTCAATTAGAATAATGTAATCCACATGGGGGGGGGGGTGGTGGTGGGGGGGTTGTAGGACCTATCAAATAAAAAATTTTTTTAATTTATTTTATTTTTAAAGAAGTTTTGTTTTGTTATGTGTTTAGGTTTTAAATGGTATTTATTTATCCATGAATTGTATGAAACACTTCCAATCATATATGATAAAATATGCAATTGGCTCTCTATGATCAAGTAAATATTTCTGCTATTTCTTTATTTCTTATACACAATTTGAATTTAAGAAACCCATAAAAGTCAGAGTTTTAAAAATCAATTTGAGCAAATTAAAGACAAAACGACAACCGTCTGATTAATTTCTTCCTTTTAGTCGGATCTCATTTGGTTTCTTTGTTATTGTCATAAATGAGCCCAAAAACTAAGGTTATTATTGCATGAGTGTGTACATGAACCTTATGGGAACTTAATGAAAATACAAAGTCTACAAATATGCTTTTCACTCAATTCACTCAATAAAGTTCATTGATAAACATTAAAGATGTAAAAAATCAGTTGGTTAATCCAAATCTAACTCACCAGCTTTAAGTTTGAAATGTATTTTCTAAAAAATAAGTAATAAATTAAGGTAATTATCCTCAACAAAGATATTTAAACAAACTACCTGTTTCCAACAATTGGTGCACTGAGGACCTAGACTTGTATCTGTAATAATAAACTGGTCTTTATGGGGTTCGATTGAGATGTCTACACTTTTTTATCTGATCAGCTGTTGCACACGTCTACGTATGTAACTGTTCCACACACACACACACCTAAACCACTGTGTGTTGTGTAACTCAGAAACATCCTGTGAACTGTGTGGTTTCGACTTTGAGAACCGAAAGGCTCTGGCCAGTCACGCTCGGGCTCACCTCCGACAGCTGGGAATCATCGAGTGGAAGATTGAAGGAGCGTCGTCACCCATCGAGCTGCTCAGTGAGCTGATCCGCAAAGACCCGCTCAAAGTCTCCCAAATAACACATCGCTATCGCATGGGAGACCTCTACATCAAGAAGGTGGGAGCGCAATGGCTTCTGTTTCTGATTAAGGCTGTGTTCCCATAGTCCCTCCTATCTCCTTTCCTAGCCACTTTTCCTTTAGCATTCCAATTCTCTAAAAGCTAAACAAAGGAGGCGCAATGTTTCCTTTATAGGCTTCTTTAGCCTAGGAAACACTGATGCTGACCCACAACTCCTTACGGCGGCATTTAAAGGGGCACGCTTATCAGAGGGTTCCCGGAAACTTACAATGACTGAAAACAGACACTTGGTTGTTCAAGAAAAAGGGATCAGAGACATTTTTAGCCACATTGTTTTATTCAACGTTTTTCATTCACCTAGGAATGCTTTGTTCGGTTGTACATTTGTATGCCTACAACGTGATGTAGGCCTTTATCTTGCATAAATGTAACAATTTCATAAAATCATACTTATTATCCCCCTTCACAAAATGTGGAAGGGAGATATACTGTAGGTTTGAGCTCCATCTACAGTATGTGTGCGTCCCTCCGAGTTAAAGGGGACAGCTTTTCTCAGAAACTGTTTAAGATAGGATAACCAAATTCACAGGGTGTCAATACCTTGATGGAGTTCGAAAATTTTTTTTACTCTGTTCGAGGTATCTTCAAAGGGGACAGCTTTTCTTAGAAACCATTTAAGATAGTTAGTAAATTTATATTCTGATGTGATAATATTTTTTTATGTATACATCTAAGTTCTTAGATTTAGGACATTTAGGAAACGGTTGTGAGTTATAATGACAAACAATTTGGCGGAGGATGTTGATGACTGTGTCATCTTGTTTTAGATTAATGTTGGTTTCTGAGTGGAAGGTCAGTGAGAGCAACCATTCTCAGTGTGATGTTCTTTTAGTTTCACTGTTGTTCCTCGTAGCCTGGAAGCCTCTTTTCCTTTGATTTACATTCAAACCTTGTGATATATAAGATTATATTAGCGGTTAGAGGCACAAAGAAAAGTGTTATAAATGCATTTAGCAGAACATTTTCAGAACTTCACCGCCGTTGGATTATTACATCACCTAGTGGAAGTGCGTTTGATTGTTAAAACAACGTGATGGCCTTTCCCTAACTTCTTTAGGAAGTCTCCTAACCTACTAAAGTGTAGAGGAAAGGAGGTAGGAGGCAATATTTGGGTCCAGCCTTAGAGTCAGAAGTAATCTGTGACTCATTTGGTTGTTATCTAATGAATTGTGACTCACTGTGATTGTCGTTCAGTCTCAGAGAAGCACCGTGTCGCCCTCTCCATCCACCGACTCAGACTCTGTGGCTGGAAGCAGCTTTAAGTCCTTCACCCAGCATCAGCAGCATCAGCAGCAGGAGAACAAGTCTGTGAGGACAGACTCTGGTGCAGCAGCCGGCTCATCCAGGTCGTCACAGGGCGTCACACGGACCATGGTGACGCACAACAGCTCCAGCACACGTTCCCCTAGAGGTGGGAGGTCCTGGTTAAAAAGTATCATTTAAAACAGGGGTTCTCAACCTTTTTTGGGGGGTCGCGAGACACTTGGAGGGGGTCAACAGATCACTTCAAGAAACTAAGAATATTGTTTTTAATGATTTGAGCTAATTTTTGCTTATTTTTACCCTTTTTCTGCAACTACACCAAATTATTTTCAGCACTTTTTGGCCATATTTTTGCTCCTTGCTGCATTACTCCCATTTCTGCCACTTCTCATCTAATTTCAGTGCCTTTTCTGCACACTTTCCACTGTCAAGACTTTTTCAGCAATTATAAATCTTTTCCACATCTTTTCCACCTAATGTCGCATATGTTGATCCATTATTGTCACTTTTAACTTCTTTTCACCATATTTCATACTTATCATTGCCAATTTAACCTAGGGCTGGGCGATATATTGAGATTCAACATATATCGAGTTTGGCTATAAAAAAATTACAATATTGTCTTTATCGATAGATATACATATATATATGTATATTTTATAGCTTATTTTGTATCAAATATACCTGTTTGATACTTCTCAGAACAACATGAAAAGCACAGTTAGATGCATTTCTGAGTGCATTCTAACCCAGACTTTCCCCTAAACAAGCCACACTACAGAACTCACCCACACGTGCTGTCCCTTATAGGAGAAATTGTCAAAAGTGGCTCACATTATACAACTGTTTGTTCATAAATGTGCCTGTGTGGTATTTTGCATCAGTAAATTAACCCCAAAATTTTCTTTTTTGTCAGACTTCATTTGAATTAAAATGATCAAGTTTTATATCGTATATCGCCATTCTGAGAAAAATTATCGAGATAAGAGTTTTGGTTCATATCGCCCAGCTCTAATTTAACCACATTCATGATTTGTCATGCTTATTATTTGCCAGTTTAAAATAATTGTTCCAATATTGACACTTTGAATGTCATGTTGTTTGTTGGTTTTTGTTCATGATCCCAAACTCCGCCCCTCTCTACAAGGGCCTATTTTAGTTTTGGACTTGGACTTGGTTTATATAGCGCTTTATCACCACACTGAAGCAGTCTCAAAGCGTTTTACATATCAGCTCATTCACCCAGTCACGCTCACATTCACACACCAGTGGGACAGGACTGCCATGCAAGGCGCAAGTCGACCACTGGGAGCAACTTAGGGTTCAGTGTCAGGATGTAACTGAAACTGAATTTCCCCTCAAAGATGAATAAAGCATATCAATCAATCAAATGTGGGGGTCCCTGGTCTCTGGAACCTTTATTTTGGGGGTCATGTGCTGAAAAGGTTGAGAACCACTGCAGTCTAAAACCAATACTCTGCATGTTGTCTAACACTTTTTGTCTTTAACTGCAGGTGTCCATCCACCAAAACATGGAACTACAGGACAAACACACCAGCATTCCAACTCCCAGCAGCCACCACGGTCTGGAGGAATCCCTGCTCTATTGCCAAAGCCTCCATTAACTCCACTGGTTAAACTGGTGGGCAAAATCTACTCCCTAAAGTGCAGGTAAGATGACAAAGCACATTTTATTATTATGTTGCTTTTGAACAAAACACAATGGGTATCAAATGCACTGCAAATGCAATATTGTTTGTATTGGTTTAGATTTATTTTACACCTTTTTTGCATCAAAATATTCATTTTTTGCACCCCAACAACTGCAACCCACGCTAACCATAACCCCCAAACCCTTGTTATATCTTGTTTTTATGGTTACCCTAAAACTGCACTCAGTGAAGGCTTTAATACAATATGAAATCATCTACATTTGTGACTTAAATCCTGTTGAATTTTATATTAATTGCAAAAAAATCATTTATTAACAAAATGCAAAAAAATGCAAAAATTGAACAACAGCAAAAAATTTAATTTTGCATATGAAAAAAATAAAATAAAATCAACCAATAATTTTTTTTTTCATTAAAACCAGATTGGTTTTAATAAATGTTGTTTTGTTTGATTTTAGTGGAATGAAAAGAAAAATGTAAAAATTGAGTGCAGGATTGAGTATATTTGATACATTTTATAACTCAGAATTGACATGTCTGCCTTGTTTAATCCATAAACTTCATTTCTAAATTAATCTAAAGAAACATTTTAATTTCATCAGGAAAGAGATTATAAAAACAATTGTGTTTAGAATAAGAGAAAAACTGCAATTAAAGATGTAACTAATAAAACATTAAAAAATCCAGGCTGAGTAAACCAAGGAGTTAAACTATTAAAATTGACATCATCGGTGCACACAATGGGCAAATAAAAGACAATTTCAAACAAAATTTAGCTCATTTATTGTTTTCATTAACCAGTCATGTAACAAAATCCATTTGAATTGGGAAAAAAGGTGTGAGTGAGTGAGTGAGTGAGTGAGTGAGTGAGTGAGTGAGTGCATGGAGCATATTTCTCCCTGACCTGAAACTTTTTTACAAGCATCTGTTATTTTGGACTTATTTAGTAATTACATTTCAAAACATTTATTTTCATTTTATTTTGAAATCAACGTGGGTTACAATGGACAGAGGGTTAGACCGGAGAGGGGGGAGGGCCACCTGATCAGCCGCACTCACCCTGATATACTATCAAAGCTCTCAAGTCTCACTCATTGGATATGAGAGAGACACGCATTTCAACCTGATGTGAGGAGTGGGTGCACGCAGTGGCTAATGCGTGTGCATGTGTGTGAGAATGCACCCATGGAGGAGTCCACGAAGTGGTGTATGCGCGCGGCTGATGCGTATGCGTGTGTGTGCCGGCCTGTCCTCTCTACATGGTACCATAATTACGAAGAGGAAATATTTTACAAGCACCTTAACACCTACAATAAGCAGCACTAACCATAACACACACACACACGCACACACACACACACACACACACAATCTAATGTTAAATGCTAAATAAATAGTTTTATTTGTACAAATGTATGCCTTCTATCAGATTCTACCTAAACCGCCGCATTGGTACAAACTTTATTTATCTATATATCATGCACATGTCCCATAGAATTAAACCAGGGAAATCACACACGCTATTTTATTTTGCACCTGCTAATAAACTCCTTTATAACATTGCTGAGTATGTACACCTCTTTGTACATCCAACCTTCAAACACATACTCATTTGGTCATAATTGACAACTCGACTTAAGCTCCTCCCACAATACATGAATACATACTTCCGATGAGCACTGTACTAGTGAGATTAATATAGACTGATCAAGCATAATTCATTACAGTCTCTAGTGATTAGACTATTTTTCTTAATCTAGTCCCACCAATAATAATAATAATAATACAACAAACCAAACAAAATGTTGTCAAAAAAAGCAACAACAAAAACGACAAGATAATTACTGTATACAAAGAAAGTATCATTAATTAGCCATAGCAAACACTTTAATGATATTCCCTCTGGAGTTAAAAGTGGAGTGAGTAAAGCTTAAGGTGAAATAAGTGGTTGACACACTAGGTTAAAGTCTAAGTGGTAAATGTATTTGTTGCCCTTTTTAAAAGCCCGTTCACGAGTGTGTTTGACGTCACTTCCTGTTGTTGTCTTTAGGTTCTGTGAGGAGGTGTTTGAGGGGCCCCTGGCAGTGCAGGAGCAGTGGATCACACACCTGCAGAAACACATCCTAACGGTGGGATTTAAGGGTAAAACGTCTCTCCCTGCTACTCCTGTGAACGCTCCTGCATTTGTGCAGCCAGTAGCCGTGTAAATAAGTGACTCAAGTGTTGGATGTTTAGATATTTGTTACATGAACTGAACTGAAGGGGGCGACCACGAGCCATTTTAAATCCTCTGTCCGTCTGAATTTTAAATAGATTCAAAATGTGAAACACTGTATTTTTTGTTACTGTGTCATTTAGAAATGAGTTATGTGCGTTTAGTTCCTTTTTTACTCTGTTTTAAAGTAAACACAAAGGTGAGAATATTAGAGTAAACGTTGTTACTGTGACGTCTCCGTCAAGTTGTTGTGCATTTAGGTAAGTCTGCTATAATGTGCAGTGTGTGTGTGTGTGTAGATTTGATATTCCTAATCCATCCAAATGAAACTAAAGGAAGAAAGAGTGATTCACCAGCATCATGACAGACATACAAATACTGTATTTACAGTTATTCCAGTACTGCTTACTGTGTCTGAAGTTTCTCAGTCAATCCAGTCTTTAGTAGAGACGTTTCAGAGCAATTTAATAAATTCTGCTTCTACTGGCATTTGGTGCTAAATATGAGGGTGCTGAGATATTCAATTGAACTTTATTTTATATAGCGCTAATTACAACAAAAGTCATCACAAAGCGCGATCAAAATGTAAATGAACTCATCTGTAGAACACAAAACCAAAGCGTTACTTATGAAAAAACGTGGCCTTTTTTCTCTCTGTTTGTTACTCTTCTACCTTGATTGAATAAAACAAGAACATGTCCTCGTGCCTACTTGTCTGTTGTATATGTCTTTAAACACAGATTGATAAATAAATCAAGTAAACAAAGTCCACCTTGAGTAAGGAGTGAGATTGTTATCATTATATATATATTGTCACTTTTGACCTCTTCTCACCATATTTCATGCTTATTGTTGCCAAATAAACCACATTCACATTTTGTCATGCCCATTATTTGCCAGTTGAAACTAATTGTTCTTACTTTTCTCTGTCACTTTTAAGCCAATATTGGCACTTTGAACCCTTTTTACCACTCTTTTTATCTGTTTTTGCCCACTCTAATTTCTGTTGTGTTTAAAATCCCATTTCACCACCCTTTCCACCATTTTTGGTCACTGATAATGGTTTAGCTGTAGCATGTGATTTAATAAGATTACCAAAGCAGATTATAACAGATGGAGACAATGGGTTCAAATGAGGGTTTTGCCCCTCAAACTGTGGCATGGGAACACAGAGTGGCCAAGGAAAGTGACCATATACGTCAAATTAATTGTGAGTGGAACAGGCAAATAGTTATATTACTCATATTATTATATCACAGCAAACAAATGTTAATGTAAGCAGATTAAGCACAATATGGGAGGCAATTGGGTAGAAAGTTAATGATGTGGGTGTGGGTAGATAATACATTCACGAATAGATGGACAACTAAAATAAGGAAAAAAAAGATAAAAAATGCTTGATTTTTGATTCATTCACTGCAGAAATGTTGACTTGAGTAGAAAAGATCACTTTTCTCCGTGGCTTTTCATTGCGCTTACATCCTTGACATTGCAGCCATCTGTGGGTAAAGCTGTGACAGTTAACACCAGCCCGCCAAACGGGACAGCAACATACTAGTTGCGTTTGTTATTAAAATCTTGAAAATAATGCATCATTCATATCTTAAATGTAAACACTTTCAAAAATAATGTAAAATATTCAAAACATTTTATTAATTGACCTTTGTGCCAGTTTTTTTTTTTTTTTTTTGTTAAAGGTGGTGAATGCAAAGCTTATGTAGGAGAACTAACATCTGAGTCATGTGCTTGAGGATTTATGGTTTGTTCGCTTCTTCCATTTTCACATTTTCCAACTCTTACTGTTAAAGCGTGCGCCATTAATCTTGCGTTGTCTGTATATCGCTCTTTACTGAAGGATCATGCATCACTCAGATAGCTTCGCATTTATTGCATTCATGAATGTCACAGATGCTAGAAATTGGACTTAAAGGTCATTCAGACGTTATTGATGTTGGTGAGTTAAGAAATGCAATTTTTTTTTTATTGATGACGTGAAGCACTTTAGATCTCCAGTGCGTCATCAGATTTTAGAATGGACACTCGTTAGTACGGTGATGTAGGAAAACAGTCAAGGTTTTCTTGCATTTGTCCATCCATCCATTATGGACAGTGTGTCCTCATTACCCTCTCTCTGCTGTGTCCTTATCACCGTTTCTGCGTAACTTTGCTTTCCCTGAGATGTTCTGTAATTTATGACCGTCTCCAGCTCCTGGCAGATGAATCTGGTGGAGTCTGACGTCTTTTTACTATGTGCCAGCCTTGAGGTATTTCATAGTGAGTTATTCCTCCAGACAGGATGTGACCAGGTTACGTCTCAAAGTCATGGTCACCTGATGGTCTGAGATGGCCTGAGGGCTCACTGCAGAGTTTAAAGTGTTGGTGTTTTACTGTCATGGACGTGTTGGAAGGATTATTGAGGAAAGACACAGAGATATAAATTAAGGCACAAACATGTACTTCATGATGTCAAACAAGAAGACAACTTAAATCTAGCTGAGATAAGGTAGAGTACTACATCCAAGCTGAACGTACTAGATGGGTTCAATGTTCAAGCATACCTTTCATCAGGGAATCCAAAGTCCAGTCAATAGCGATTGTAAACGTTAGCTTTCTTTAGCTTTGCATGATAACACCATCATTAGATCCAGGTGTGTTAGAGAAGGAAAACATCTACAACATGCAGGATATATCGTCTCTCCTCAGCACTCCTGCATTAAATAGTGCAGGGAAGGCCATCAGGAGATTGGGCACACCAGTGGAAGTTTTTACTCAATTTGCACGAAACACACACAAAAAAAGAAAAAAAACTATAATTTTGTCAAATAGGCCGAAATCCAATCAGAACTCATCTGTCTGTGTGTATTTACAAACATTAATACCATCCAATATCAGGCTGATCATTGGGAATTTAACCTTTAAAGTGTAATGCTGCGTTCACACCGGACACTTTTTGGCCGTCAAAATCGCGCCTGACGCCCCCAGGTTGGACGCTTGTGCTCAATGAATCAGACGCTTGTCACCGAGGGTCAAAGATGTTCGGTGACAAGCGTCCAAACAAGTTAGGAAGAGAGCGCATTGAGTGTGTTTTAGGGAGGGGCCTCACTAATCCTCCTCCAAGCTTGGTCCTTTCTATTCCTGTCTCGATAGTAATAGTTTGCTGGGTTATACAGCTCGGAGCGAGCACAGCATAGTTGTCTTGGCTTCCTGTTGTCATCCGGGTCCTACAGTCCTGTCACTACGTCACTATTGGAGAAAGCTCCTGATTGGTCGACGCGCCGCGATTCCAGCCAAAAGTTCAACAATCCCAACTCTAGCGTTGGCCGAGTTGGAGGCATGGGATGCGCATCGACAGCTTGAAATCTCCAAACCCGCAGCGTTCGCCACGCGAAAAGCTTCAAAATGCGGCGCGGGAGGTAAACCTGACGCATTTGATGTGAATGAGCCATTACCCTGCGCCCTAAAACCACTTTTTTCTGCTGAATACACATGACATACTATTTACTACCTACATGCTCCCCCTCGGCAATGTCATCAGCAAAACGGAATATCCTACCACCTTTATGCTGATGACATGCAACTCAATATCCGAACTGCCCCAAGTCCATCTGCAACGCTGACACGAGTCACGGCATGCCTTGAGGAGATAACGACATGGATGCAGTTAAACTTCCTCCAACTCAACAGCACCAAAACGGAGGGAATACTTGTTGGCACATCTCATCAGACTCACCCCTCATCCATACCACAGTTCATCTTTGACAATCAGACCATAAATCTCTCCTCTGCAGTCACAAACTCGGTTCGACCCTCAGCTGACTTTCTCTCAACATCAAGAACCTGAGTAAAACGTCATTTTTTCATCTCCGAAATATTGCCAAATTCCGTACTCTTTTAATCGTTCCTGATGCAGGAAAACTTGTCCATGCCTTTATTTCCTCAAGTCTGGACTACTGTAATGGACGTTTTATTGGGCTTCCTTCCAAAGAGCTGTAAACGCTCCAACACTTACAGAACAGTGCAGCTAGAATACTTGTGCGAGCCAGGAAGTATGACCACATCACACCCATTCTGTTCTCACTGCACTGGCTTCCGGTTTCTGCTAATATCGAGTACAAAATCCTGGTACTCACTCAGATATGCATCACTGGTCACCCTCCATTATACCTGCAGGAACTCATATCACAGCAACCCACCACCCGCACCCTCAGGTAATCCAGTAGCCTCCACCTTCATGTTCCTACCACCAAGTACCAAACCACTGGGGAGGACAGAGCCTTCTGCTCTGCTGCGCCAAGGCTTTAAAACAGCCTCTCCGTGGAGCAAAATACAAACCCTGGACTCTTTTAAAGCTAAATTGAAAACCCACCTTTTTAAGATGGCTTATAATTGTTGGTTTTTAAATATGTGTTCTCTTGTAGTGCCATGAGATTCCCTGTCTGAAAAGTGCATTACAAATAACATTTATTATTAGTATTATTATTAATATAATTATTATTATTATGATTAGGTTTGAAGTAATGTAGCTTATTGATCTGAGTCCGACTCTTCACATTTTAGTCTAAGTATTTAAATTTAACGTTTTTATTTGTAAAGTGTCATAGTGACTGCCCTCTATGGGTTGAACGCCGGATATTGCAATTGAATTTTGCTATTGGCTGAGATTAGATCAGCGACATCACTCACCGTCAGTGTTGGCCCCGCCCCTCCTATAAGAACTGGGATGAGGAACTGGTTTCCCCATTGATTGAACACTAAGCTCAGTGCGTAGCTGTGCTCCGATGCGGTGATGTTTTTGACTCTGTGCTTCTATAAAGAGCAGATTTTGGTCTAACCAGAGGGTTCGTCAAGCTACGCGTGTGTCTACAGACACACTGTGTGTGTATTCCCGCCTGTCTCTGCGTGTGCGCGAACGTGCACATACTTCTCGCTGCTGTGTGTGTCTTTATGTGTGTGTGTGTGTGTGTGAGGCCGCGGCGTTCTGAGGCTCATGGTGGAAGTAGAGCCGGAGCTGTTTGTGAGTAATATAGTGTCTGTGCAGCTGTGTGTTTATGCTTGTAGGCTGTGTATTGTATGTAGTAGTTGAGAAGACGGCGCTCTGATACTGCAGCACTGCCTGAGTGGGCGTGTCTTAACTACTCTAAATGTAACACCCATAATCAAGGCAGTTTTTGAATATCCCTCTAGTGGCAGGTCAGTAGAAAGCAGGGGTTTAATTGTTCTTTATATAAAATGCAGGGAAGGCAAGCAGGGCACACCTGGGTTGGACATGGAGGGAGGGGAATCTGAGGCTGTGTTCGAAATAGCACACTCCATACTATACACTACAAACTCAATGAGTATACTGTCTACAATGCACTATAAGTATGATACGAATGATGACCAATAATGAGCGTTCCCACTTAAGTATAATTCCAAGTTTCCCAAGATGCATTTGGAACCAGCACCAACAAAAACCTGAAACACACTGAGGCTAAATATCTGTGATGATTCTCCACCTTTGAAAACATGTGGTCATAAAACTTGCATACAGTATATACTGTACATTTCTTTCAACATTTCGAAGATTCTGGAGATTCCATATTCATATCCAGGGGTCTGCAACTTGCTCTGGCTCTGGAGCCTCATGTGGCTCTTTGGCTCATTTGCAATGGCTCCCTATAGCTTAACATTTTTTATATTTAAATAATGAATTGTTATTTCTTAGAGAAGGCATTGATGGCTAATGACATTAACTTCAAATAAAATTATGATAAAACAATTTGTTAACCTAAAAATAAATCACATATGTCACCTCCTGAAACCTCTACAGACCATCAACTTATCAGTTTTAAATCCCTGGTAAGATAACTAACAAAAAGAATATTTTGGAAGAAAATAGATATTTTATTTGTGTGGGGAACGATTGTATTAATTTAGTTTTATTTCCATGCTTGATATGTTGTAAGAAATGATAACTTAGCATGTGTTAACCGACATGATCCAAATATTTTTTTACATGAAATGATTCGATATAGTTTCAACTGTATATATCTGATACACTATATTGTCTTTATTGAGAATTTTTTATTTTGGCTCCGTAATGACTTAATCCAGGTGACATTAGACAAAATGGCTCCTTTGAGAGTAAAGGTTGCAGGCTCCTGGTTTAAACTGTAATTAAAACCATTCTCAGACACAGACAAATATCAAATACTAAAGTGGAGAGCAGCTAAAGCATTAATCCATACAGTAGGTCACCATTGCAGGGCCTCAATATCTGGTCCTCCAGGGTAGCAGTCCTGCATGTTTGATTTGTCAATGTGCTCCAGGAGATAAAACATCTTCAGATTCATGTCTTTTGTAAAATGTAACATCTAGAACAGTGATTCTCAACTGGTGGGTCGGGGCCCAAAAGTGGGTCGTGGACCCACATTGGGTGGGTCATAGACAGCTGGTCAAAAATAAGTAAATAATGTCTCTCGTGTTGGATTTGTCTTTTATTTTGAAAGAAACTTTCCTTTTGACAGACATGCTGTGAAATGCATATTGCACAGGAAAATATATAGATTTATATTTAAAAAAAAAAAAAAGATTATATAAGTGTGTGATTACAATAGCTATTCTTGAAAAACTGAATTTGGTTGGGTCACGATTTAATGACCGTGGCATAAGTGGGTCGCAGAGTGATACCAGTTGAGAACCCCTGATCTAGAAAAGTTTCTATCTACTGTATCTATTACAGCGTTAAAGTGAAAACATCTGACATGTTCACAATCTAATGACTACAGATCGTTCTTCACCTGATTTTAGATTTGAAATCCCACTGATCAATGTTTGAAAGGTAACGGTTTCATCCTCCGGGGAACGTGACCATGGAAATGTAATCCGTAGTTAGATTTAAAGCAGCTGCCACCACTGTAACGACTCTGTGAGCAAAACAAGTTGAACTTTTGTGCTGAGAACAACAAAGGAACGCTAAAAAGATGCAGGAAGAAGAGAATCGAAAGGCAATGATAAAACTAAAAAACAGAAATGTGCAATATTCATATTTTTTGTCTTAGTGTGTGGTAGTCGAAAGAAGAAAACCATTGTTTTACATTATGAAATTAAATCAAATAATGGAATAAAAAGATTTATTTTATTTTTTTTAAATAAAGCAAGTTTGTTAGAAAACAGCATCTGTAATTGATGTGTTTTCATCACTGTAGGCGACTCTTTCACATCTACATTATCTGATTATCTGATGCTTTAAGAACATTGGGAGCAGCTGCTTTACCACAGACTGAAGACACAGGAACATTGACATGAACAGGCCGTTATTTAGAGATCAGCACGTCTTGTTCTCAAGTTGGATTCATTTAGGAGGAGTTTGACTCAAAAGCAGCTCTGCAGCATTCCTAAATTTGCATTTCATATCAGAAAAATGCTCCATGTCCTTGAAACACTGAGCTGGGAAATAATAAACCAATCAAACGAAGGATTTAATAAGGATGATATCATCAGCCTCCTCTGCATTTTCACTCATTCTCTGATTTGTTTGTTTGAGGAAGAACGTAGGCACAGTTTCTGTGTGAAAGGTGTGTGTTAGAGTGAACAATCTCTTTTTTTTTATTCATTTGGAATAACTGGAGGTGATAAAGCCATACCATTAAGACCATTAACTTAGGCTACATCCTGTTTCTGGTGCAGATCCAACCCTCAAATGATCTCAGAGAGAAAAGTAAAAGTAAAACACTTTCTGATAACAAAATATTTTTATTTCTATTGTACCTCAGTTAATCACTAGCATGTATAGCCTTCACACTAGTAAAAAAAATACAGACAACAGAATATTATCAAAATATTATTCAAACATTATCAACATATGTCAGTATTTATAATAATGACCAATCTGAGCAAGAAAACCGGCAAAAAAACAAAGTGTTTGAGTGTTTTTGTTTTGTGTATATTTGTAGTCATTTTGTGTATTTCCTTTCTAATTTGTGCATTTTTGTATATTTTTTAAGTTCTTTTTGTGTCTTTTTGTAGCCATATTGTGTTTTTGGAGTAATATCGATGACGTGTCATGTCATTTTGTGTATTTTTCTGTCATTTTTGCATGCTTTATCTGGTAATTGCTGTCATTTTGTATCATTTATTGCATAATTGATTTCATTTTGTATGTTTTATCACTTGTTTGCTGTCATTTTGTGTATTTTTCTGTAATTTTGTATGCTTTATAGTGTAATTTTGTGTGTTTTTTTTTTTTTAGTTATTTTGTGCATTTGCTTTGGGGGGGCGCACAAAATTAGTGAGGGCCACCAGTTGGCCATGTCTGAGTTAAAGCATTTAATCAAATATATTGCAATTTAACCAAAATCGGACACCCAGGTTTCTGTGTCTGGGTGAGAAGGACTTATGAAGAGAGAGGATGAAGTAGTAGTGGATTGAAATAACTGTAAAAAAAAACAAAAACAAAAAGAAGCCGTGAACATTAAATTATTTCACAAATTCTATATGTATAAATAAAGAAATATGTATAGATATAATTGTTTTCTTACGCTTTCGGTTTTCTTCCAGGATTCCCCAAATAAACAGTGGTTCAAATGTTGTGTTAAACGTCCACGCCACTTTTTTTGTTGTTTTTTTTTTTTTGTTTTTACTTTAAAAAGTGATCATCGATTAAAATCTGTTGATTGAAACAATAAAAAAGTCCAATAACTCCCTTTCATAATTGTTTTATCTGTGTGGAGTTAAAATATAAAATAAAAATCAATCAGACAAAGGGGTGAACTAAGGGTTAAGAGTCGTTTAAACAATTTGCCATTTTGTTCACTTTCCTTCTGCAGCAGAAAGGCTTTTTCACCACTTTTCTTTTCTCAGAGCGTCTGATTGGACATTATTATGGATGATCATTCGTTCAACTGAGACACAGAGTGGTGCTTTGGGCAGAAATCTGCTTGTCTTTTTTTTCTTTTTGCTTTTCCCTCATGGTTTTTAAACTATTCCCTTTCAAACCCCACTGGTAAACATTTTCATCAGTGTCTCATTTCAAACCGTGCATAGGAGACCAATTTGAATTTAGATTAAAAAAAGCCGCTTTTGCTCCAAAAACTGCAAACTACACGACACATTAACCTGAGAGATGTAAACCACCTGCTGCAGAGTTAAAGATTTGGATACTTTTTGTTGCTTTCTGATGTTTTTAAAAACAGAGCGTCCAATAGGTCGTCTTTCTGCCTGCACGTCCACACATGCACTGTTTGCACCAACACGTGATGTTGGCAGTAGAAATAATGAGCCATTTCGAGAATGTTACTTCCTCGTCAGAATTGGTTGTAGCTGATGTTGACATTTGAGCAAAGGGCGAGAGAAATGAAACGCTGTGTGGATTCAAACGTCTACAACATGCATTATGACTCACATATATAATACACAGAGAGAAAAGTGCCCTATTAGAGCAACACATCCTAGGCAAGGCCAGGCAAATGTATTTGTATAGCACATTTTATACACAAAAGTGCAGAAAACATTTAACAATTGGAAAAAAAAACAATAAGAAGATTAAAATCAGCAGTAAAAAACATTTAAATCAACAATAATATGATTCAAAATCTCCCTCTCATTCATACGCAGTATAGAGAAAAATGCTGACTTCAGCCCTTTTGAAAGTTTCTTTGCAGCATAACAACTAAAAGCAGCATCACCATGTTTGCTGTGAACTCTAGTAGAATATTTTCTCTAATAAAAAAATAACCTTTTCACGTGTCATCACAATAGTTCAGTCATTCTGAGATATTGATGTTTTGATGTAAATGTATTAAACTGTGGTATTTTTCAATGGCATAAACCATTCATTATTGACACTGAAGTCAGGTTCAAAAATGTGATCTAAATTAGAGATGACCTTCCTGTATTTTAAACAATAATCATTGGCATCCATGCAGCAAAGTGAGCATATGTAAATATATATATATATACATATACATATATATATATATACATATTGTACGTATGCTAGCTGTATAAAATGGCATTTATTTCCTGTTTAAATGTCGGGTCACATGATTGAATGTAGGAAGTAATATTTTCACTGCCGTTAATGTATTTGTTTGTATTTGTGTATTTGCAGGAATACATCAAAAGAACTTAAAAGGATTTTTTTAATCAGGGCTTTCGCCTTTATTTATTGTCATATATGTTTACACATATATGTTTATACATATATATGTCATATATGTTTACACATATATGTTTATACATATATATGTCATATATGTTTACACATATGACAAGCTCCCTGTTTCACTGATTTACTGTATATACAGTAGGTTGTCTTTTTCTCCAACTATTTCCAGAGCAAGGTCATTCCATATACTGTATGATGATGAGCAAAGGTTAGAGATATGACCCTGTAGGATGACCTTTCTCTTGGCTATACAGGCACTAGCTTGTTGGGAAATGCTTTAGAGATTGCAGCGTTTGCAATGATCTGACCAGCAGCTCTCAGCAGGTTTTGACGCCCTGTTTTTGGACTCTGATTGTACAATAAATGTCATAATATTTGCCATTCAGTTGTCCCAAAGATTTATTCTACACCACCTTTTTTGTCATCACCATCCACACCACCAGATGCAACATCTGCATTTGGCCCATCCCTGGGGAGCAGTGGGCGGCCATGGTGGGGCGCCCATGGGGAGCTCAGCATCCCACAGTGATGGCCTGGTTGAGATTCGAACCAGTGACCCTCCAAATTACAAGCTCACTTCCTTAACCATGGGTAAGGAAGTGATATATCGGGATATACCCATATACTGTATATGGGTATATATCGGGATATACCCATCCCGATCAATATATCGCTCTAATTCTGGATCAATTTGAAAAATATAAAAGTCCAATTTCCAAAATTCAAATCTCGGTTCATCATTGATTGATCGTTAAAGAAACTTATCGTAGTTATAACAGATTGATTCTGTTATTACCACCCTGAGTTCCTTTGTGCATTTGGGGCAACCGTGGCTCAGGTGGTAGAGGGGTCATCCTCTGATTGAGAGGTTGGGGGTTCTATACCGGTCTATGTGTTGAAGTGTCCTTGGGCATGACACCAAACCCCAAGTTGCTCCCAGTCGTTGTCTTGCTCCTTGTATGTCAGCTCTGCCCCAATGGTGTGTGAATGTGAGTGTGAATGAGCACTTTGTGACCTCTGTCTGTGAAAGGTGCTCTAGAAATAAACATCAGTTAGTTACATTTTATCAAGATTTATTGGAAAAATATGGGGGTGGCTATACATTTGGACCTACTGTATGTACATTTCTTCCAAGCCTTTAAAGTGTGAACGATAATGATTCCATGATCAGGATCAATGATCCAGAATACCTGACATTATCTGACAAAGTGTATATACAGTAGTTGTGGAGGTTTGTGCTCTCTGTGTGCTCTTGTTTTTATGATGTTGTTATTAGATCAAATCTCTCATTCCCTCTGTGAGGTTACTGCACAGCTGACTCATGTTGTTTCACAGCCAGGTGGAATTTATCCCCGAAGAAATTCCGTTCAAAACACATCCAAGGTTGAATCACGTTAAGGAATAACAAAGTTTACTCAAGACTTAAAAAAAAAAAGAAAAAAAGAAAAAAAATCCCCCTGAACAGAGGGTACGTCTCCACACAGGAATGACCCCAAAAATAAAAAAATAAAAAATAAAAAATAACAAATAGTAGAACTGTTGGAATAATGGAGAACCAACCCAGCTGGACCTGAAAGACCCATTAAACAAAACCACAACATTCAGACACTCAGACAAAACATTATCAAAGCCATGATCACAGACAAGCCCCCACTTTTATACAGTAACAAGAAGTCAATGGCCATTTAGCTATTTTTTTTTTTTTTACTTATTTGATCAGATATGAGATTCTTTGTTGTTTTTTTGTTTATTTGTTTGTTTCAGTCTAACAAAATCTTCAAAAATAAATCACAATTTAAAAATATATTACAAGACTGAAACAGGCAGAAGCAAAAATGCGTATATGTCCAACATCCATCCATCCATCCATTTTCTTACCCGCTTATTCCCGTTTAACAGGGTCTCGGGGGTCTGCCGGTGCCAATCTCCGGCTCTCATAGGGCGCTTGGCGGGGGTACACCCTGGACAGGGCGCCAGTATGTCCAACATAAATAACATTCAAGTTAGTTCCCTTTTCCAATAATACATAGAGTACAAAAGAAATGCAAGCATTCAACAATTACATTTAATTAGCATTTTTTCAAATAATGCAAATATATACAGTATATACACATGTACAGTACCTTTTTTTTAAAAATACATTTAACAAAAAAACACAAACGTATTTCTATTGCTACTCACATAACTCTCTAAAATATATTGTGACATTTTATTTTTTAAATTAAATAGTGTGTCACTCATTTGTATTTCTTTATCAACAGGATTCCATTATTTAACCCGTAGAACAGACAAACATTTATGTTTAACTACTAATCTTGTTTTTGGTAAAATACATTTTCTGGTCTGTAGTGAGTAGTATTTTGTATTTTTGAACGCCTTCTGGACATGTTCTAAGTTTTGATTTAACAAAAAATGGATGTGTGGGATCATAATAAATATCCTGCTTTGTTTATCAATTGTGAAGCCTTTTTTTTTATTTATTTATTTTTATTTGCAATAAAACAATATCATTGATTATGGTTTTAAAAGTGGTTCCCCAGTGTTCTACACAGTACATCATATATGGCAGTATCAAAGTACAATACATTGTGAACAAGGAATTGTAAATAAATCTTTTGCTTTATATAACACACCAAGTCTTTTTGAGATTTTTGTCTTTGTATAATTTATGTGTCGCCTCCAAAATAATTTAGTCAAATATGACTCCCCAGAACTTGGTATCAAAGACACGCTCAATTTTATCTCCATTTATTTCAAGTTTTATTTCTTCAAATACCTCAATTTTGTTATTGCAATGTTAAGTGATATTTTGTTAATATCAAACCAGCTTTTAAGCACTGTAAGCATTTTTTTCCAGAACAAATTAAGGTTGTATCATCAGCAAACATAAAAAAAAATTGAAAAGGTTTGATAAATCACCATCACAAAGATCATGAATATTTTCTTGATATATTTGGGCTAGGACAGGTGCCTTACTCTAGTGGTTAGCATTGATGTCTAATGCTTGAGTGATGTGGTTTTTCATATTAGCATGTACTGTACTTTCATGCATCAAGACTGTAGCAAGTCCAGATAGATCATAGTGAGATTAAACGGGGAAAAATGTCTCACACTGAACAAACTTTACCCTGGAAAAGTTGAATTTCATCGCAGACCATTGAAGTTCTTTGGTATCATTCATACACATTCAGGAAGTACATGAATCTGTGTATCATTCGTTTTTCATTATGTAACAAAAACATGAAACACGAGAAAAAAAAAAAACACTCATTATTTGATGTATTTGTTTCCAAAAGCAAAATGAAAAAACAGAAAACGCCTTGTTTTTCAAAGTCAAGCTCTTTTGCTTTGGTACAGAAAACGAAAAACGGAAAACGAACACCTATCATCCATTTTGAGGGGAGTGGTGGCCTAGTGGTTAAGGACGCTGGCCTTGTAATCAGAGGGTTTCCGGTTCATCACTGTGGGATGTTGAGCAAGTCCCTTAACCCCGAACTGCTCCCCTGGCGCCGCAAAATGGCTGCCGACTGCCCCCCAGGGATGGGTTAAATTGCAGAGGACGAATTTATATGTGTAACAACATATACCAATAAAGGCTTAAAGCCCAATTTAATTAATTAATTAATTAATTTCTCCATTACCGATTTGCCAAAGTACGTGACCCGGAAGTGTACTCTCATCCGACGCTAACGGCTATGCTAACGGCAGTTCGGCATGACAAAACGTGTCCTTTT